>NC_026151.1:2268105-2295751 GCF_000512975.1 Sesamum indicum
GATCACGGTAGAACATGTTTTACTTCCATTTTGAACATAGAAGAAGTAAGGTGTTGCTTTTATCTTTACACCAACGAATGCCATTTTTATCTTGTTACATTTGCCATTGTCTATCAATTTCTAAGTCTTCATTTCTATCAACACAATCCTTTTTCTCGCGCAGGATGTTACCATAGTTTCACAATATTTTATACTCATTATTGGTATTGTGTGTCTTTGTGGTCTATTTATGTCCTTTGTAACATTTTTGTGTGCTTGCATAGATGTGTATTCTCATTTTTGTTTACCTTATATGAAAGAGTATTTATTGAAATGAAGAGCAATAATAGGATAGGAGAGAGTGCATTGCCCCTCTTTATTTTTTTTTTTCAATATATCTCGTTAGCAAGATTGGTCTTGGATTGATTTTGAGAGAAAATGAGTGAATGATTAATAAAATCTGATAAATGCCTCGGGTGGTTATGATCTTCAGGTACTTTTTGTGTAACTATGTGTGTGTGGTGTGTCTGTTTATGTGTATGCGTGTGCGGTGTGTGTGGGGGGGGTGTGTGTGCGTGTGCGGTGGGTGTGTGTGTGTGTGCTAGGTGTGTGTGTGTGTGTGTGTGTGTGTGTGTGTGTTGGGTGTGTGCGTATGGGTGTGTGGGTGTGGGGGGGGGATCACGGTAGAACATATTTTACTTCCATTTTGAACATAGAAGAAGTGAGGTGTTGCTTTTATCTTTTGCACCAACGAATGCCATCTTTATCTTGTTACATTTGCCACTGTCCATCAATTTCTAAGTCTTCATTTCTATCTACACAATCTTTTTTCTCGCGCAGGATGTTACCATAGTTTCGCAACATTTTATACTCATTATAGATATTGCGTGTCTTTATGGTCTATTTATGTCCTTTGTAACATTTTTGTGTGCTTGCATAGATGTGTATTCTCATTTTTGTTTACCTTATATGAAAGAGTATTTATTGAAATGAAGAGCAATAATAGGATAGGAGAGAGTGCATTGCCCCTCTTCATTTTTCCTTTCAATATATCTCGTTAGCAAGATTGGTCATGGATTGATTTATTTACTAGAGGGGATATAGTGAGAGAAAATAAGTGGATGATTGATAAAATCTGATAAATGCCTCGGGTGTTTATGATCTTCAGGTACTTTTTGTGTAACTGTGTGTGTGTGGTGTGTGTGTTTATGTGTGTGCATGTGCGGTGTGTGTGTGTGTGTGTGTTTGTTGTGTGTGTGTGTTGGGTGTGTGTGTGTGTGTGCGTGGGGGGGGGGGGATGTGTGCACGTGTGCGTGTGCGGTGTGTGTGTGTCACGGTAGAACATGTTTTACTTCCATTTTGAACATAGAAGAAGTGAGGTGTTGCTTTTATCTTCTGCGCCAACGAATGCCATCTGCATCTTGTTACATTTGCCATTCTCTTTCAATTTCTAAGTCTTCATTTTTATCTACACAATCCTTTTTCTCGTGCAGGATGAGACCATAGTTTCGCAACATTTTATGCTCATTAAGTGTATTGTGTGTCTTTTGTGCTCTACTTATGTCCTTTCTAACCATTTTGTGTGCTTGCATAGATGTGTATTCTCATTTTTGTTTACCTAATATGAAAGAGTATTTATTGAAATGAAGGGCAATAACACGATAGGAGAAAGTCATTGTCCCTCTTCTTTTTTTCTTTGAATATATCTCATTCGCAAGAGTGGTCTTGGATTGATTTACTTTACAAGAGGGGATATAGTGAGAGAAAAAGAATGGATGATTGATAAAATTTGATAAATGCCTTATGTGGTTATGATCTTCTAACAATTCTTGAATTGGTTGTCAGGGACCACTACAAAATGTTGTAGTTTCGAACCTAGAGTTTGGTGTATTTAGCCATTTTGATTCCCTTCCTGCTATTAGCGGTCTCTATAATTTTCACATTTGAATCACATAGTAGTTTCTGTAGCATCACCTTAATATTTGAGTACTCGCATGGAAGAGCGAGAATGGTCCTTTTGCTCAGGAACAATTAATCAGTTATATATGTTGTAGCTGATGCTTGACTCATGCTTGTGCTTACATGTGACTTACTGTTTATCAGATAAAGAACTAATCATTCACCTGCCCAAGTTTCTGTTATTTTTCTGCCTTCAGGTACTTATGGGTAGTTTCGTACATATTTGAGAGGTAACAGTTTTCTAGTAAGGTGGTTTTGATATTGCAGCAACCAAGATATTAGGCCTATAAGATGTTGAATCTGTGGTGTTGCTTGATAAATGACACAGTTGTTCCTGTGACTCTTCTTTAGAAAAGATGATTCATTTACTGGAAGGAGACACTAGTTTTAACTTTTTTGAACGAGATAAGTTTCATGAAGTAATCAAAATACATTACTAGTTTTTATTCTAACTTTGTTAAAGGTTGAGGAATCTTGTGTGATTTATGTTTATTGTCGCTTACGCTTTTGCTGAAATGCCTTAGTAAATACAAAGCTAACACAGTGCTAATTGCTTTTTGTTAACCATCCCATGTATTCATAGCATTTTGGATTTTGGTTTACTCTCTGATCTCATGTTGCTTTTGAGTAGTATGGGTAGTTGGATTATCTTGAAGGTCATTTTCTATTTCTTTTTTGTTTTTTCTTTTTAAGGAATTGAAGGCACTTTTCTTAATTAGGTAAATTGCAGGTATAAATTGCAGGAATTGAAGCGCAGGCAAAGAAAGAGGAAGAGTAGGAAGGAGAAGAGGAAGAGGATGAGTCACCATTATTCAGATGATGATTCTTCTGATGATACTGCTGATCTGCGGCATAAAGGGAGGAGCAGGAAGGCATATTCACACTCTGATTCCAACGTCAGTACTTTAGATGATTCGCGAGTGGTAAGAACAAGAAGCGGTCTGAGAAGACGAGTAGGAAACATCGCCATGAAGAGGACTAGCTTCTACAGTGGGTAATATGTCTTGTGCTTTTAAGGTTCCTCTAAACTGCTGCTAAGTGTGCCCTATTCAATCTTTAATCTGGTGGTTGACGAGCTTCTTGATGAAAACCACTCTAGCTTAGTTGTCAATGCATTAATTTGGTACATTTGTTGTTTTTTAGCTTGATGTAATGTATCATTTTAATTGCTTTGTTCTTCTGGTTGTAAGAATTCTGATATTTTTTTAATATTCTATGTGTGATTCCGACATGTCATGGGTCCTGTTAGTTGCAATACTACAGTAATGCTTTGTGAATGTTATTGAGTTTAAAGTTGTTTTACTTGTTGGTTGTTATTCGAAGCGCTGGGGAAGCCTGCCTGCGGGCATCAAGAAGAACTTAACTATTGCTACTCTTTTGAACCCAGTCCTATTTTCGGAGCAAAGAAGATTGCAGCATTTTCCAGTGTGTTTTATATATATTATTGTATTAAGACAATGATTTTGTGATTAATATTATCTAGTTTTTGTGTGTGTGTGCGTATGTGTGTGTTGTGTGTGTGTGGGTGGGCGTGTGTGTGTTGTGTGTGTGTGTGTGCGTGTACAGGGTGTGGGGGGGGTGTGCGTGTACATGTGCAGGGTGTGTGTAGGGGTGTGGGCGTGTAGGGGGGGATCACGGTAGAATATGTTTTACTTCCATTTTGAACATAGAAAAAGTGAGGTGTTGCTTTTATCTTCTGCACCAATGAATGCCATTTTTCTCTTGTTACATTTGCTATTCTCCTTCAATTTCTAAGTCTTCATTTCTATCTACACAACCCTTTTTTTCGTGCAGGATGTTACCATAGTTTCGCAATATTTTATGCTCATTACGGGTATTGTGTCTTTGTGGTCTATTTATGTCCTTTGTAATATTTTTGTGTGCTTGCATAGATGTATATTCTCAAATTTGTTTACCTGATATGAAAGAGTATTTATTGAAATGCAGAGCAATGACAGGATAAGAGAGAGTGCATTGTCTCTCTTCTTTTTTCTTTTTAATGTATCTCGTTCGCAAGATTGGTCTTGGATTGATTTACTTTACTAGAGGGGATATAGTGAGAGAAAATGAGTGGATGATTGATAAAATCTAATAAATGCCTCGGGTGGTTATGATACTCAGGTACTTTTTGTGTAAGTGTGTGTGTGTGGTGTGTGTGTTTATGTGTGTGCATGTTCGGTGGGTGTGTGTGTTTGTTGTGTGTGGGGGGGGTGCATGTGTGTGTGTGCGTGGGGTGTGTGGGGGAGGGGGGGTGTGTGTGTGTGTGTGTGTGCGTGTGTGCGGTGTGTGTGTGTGTGTGTGTGTGTGTGCGTGTGTGCGGTGTGTGTGTGGGGGGGGTGTCTCACGGTAGAACATGTTTTAGTTCCATTTTGACATAGAAGAAGTGAGGTGTTGCTTTTATCTTCTGCGCCAACGAATGCCATTCGCGTCTTGTTACATTTGCCATTCTCTTTCAATTTCTAAGTCTTCATTTCTATCTATACAACTCTTTTTTTCGTGCAGGATGAGACCATAGTTTCGCAATATTTTATACTCATTATATGTATTGTGTGTCTTTTGTTGTCTATTTATATCCTTCGTAACATTTTTGTGTTCTTGCATAGATGTCTATTCTCATTTTTGTTACCTGATATGAAAGAGTATTTATTAAAATGAAGAGCAATAACAGGACAGGAGAGAGTGCATTGTCCCTCTTCTTTTTTCCTTTGAATATATCTCATTCGCAAGAGTGGTCTTGGATTGATTTACTTTGCAAGAGGGGATAGTGAGCGAAAAAGAATGGATGATTGATAAAATTTGATAAATGTCTTAGGTGGTTATGATCTTCTAACCAATTCTTGAATTGGTTGCCGGCGACCACAACAAAATGTTGTAGTTTTGAACCATGAGTTTGGTGTGTTTAGCCAATTTAATTCCCTTTCTGCTATTAGCGGTCTCTATAATTTTCACCCTTGAATCACATAGCAGTTTTTGTAGCATCACCTTGATTTTTGGGTACCCACATGGAAGAGGGAGAATGGTCCTTTTGCTCAGGAACAATTAATCTATATGATGTAGCTGATGCTTGACTCATGCTTGTGCTTACATGTGGCTTACTGTTTATCAGGTAAACAACTAATAATTCACCTGCCCAAGTTTTTGTTATTTTTCTGCCTTCAGGTAGTTATGGTCAGTTTCGTACATATTTGAGTGGTAACAGTTTCCTAGTAATGTGGTTTTGGTATTGCAGAAACCAACGTATTAGGCGTATAAGTTGTTGAATCTGTGGTGTTGCTTGATAAATGGCACAACTGTTCCTGTGGCTCTTCTTTAAAAAGATGATTCTTTTACTGGAAGGAGACACTACCTTTAAGTTTTTGGAAGAGAGATAAGTTTCATGAAGTAATCAAAATCAATTACAAGTTTTTATACTAACTTTGTTAAAGCTTGAGGCGTCTTGTGTGATTTATGTTTCTTGTCGCTTAGGCTTTTGCTGAAATGCCTTAGTAAATAATAAGCTAACACAGTGCTAATTGCTTTTTGTTAACCATCCCATGTATTCATAGCATTTTGGATTTTGGTTTACTTTCTGATCTCATATTATTTTGAGTAGTATGGGTAGTTGGATTACCTTGAAGGTCCTTTTCTATTTCTTTTTTGTTTTTTCTTTTTAAGGAATTGAAGGCACTTTTCTTAATTAGGTAAATTGCACGTATAAATTGCAGGAATTGAAGCACAGACAAAGAAAGAGGAAGAGTAGGAAGGAGGAGTCACCATCATTCAGATGATGATTCTTCTGATGATACTGCTGATCTACGCAATAAACGGAGGAGGAGCAGGAAGGCATATTCAGTCTCTAATTCCAACGTTAGTACTTTAGATGAGTTGCGACTGGAAGGAACAAGAAGCTGTCTGAGAAGACGAGCAGGAAACATCACCATAAAGAGGACTAGCTTCTACAGTGGGTGATATGTCTTGTGCTTTTAAGGTTCCTCTAAACTACTGCTAAGTGTTCCCTATTCAATCTTTAATCTGGTGGTTGATGAGCTTCTTGATGAAAATCACTCTAGCTTAGTGGACGATGCATTAGTTTGGTACATTTGTTATTTTTCAGTTTGATGTAATGTATAAATTTAATTGCTCTGTTCTTTTGGTTGTAAGAATTCTGATATTTTTTTAGTATTCTATGTGTGATTCCGACATGTGATGGATCTTGTTAGTTGAAATGCTACAGTAATGCTTTGGAATGTTATTGAGTTTAAAGTTGTTTTACTTGTTGGTTGTTATTCGAAGCTTTGGAGAAGCCTGCCTGTGGGCATCAAGAAGAGCTTAAGTATTGCTGCTCTTTTGAACCCAGTGCTATTTTTGGAGCAAAGAAGGTTGCAGCATTTTCCAGTGTGTTTTATATATGTAATTGTATTAGGGCAATGATTTTGTGATTAATATTATCTAGTTTCTCGATCAATCTCTCTGAAAATCATGATCTGTTGTAGCAGGTTCCTATTGAGATCATGATGTCATGGAATATATATTTTATATGTTCTAATCGGCTAATGCATTTCTTTTTCAATTTTATCGACCACAAACTTAAAAAGTTTGCTGAATGATGCCCCCGCCTTGTTCTGGCTTTTCCATTTTCTTGTTTATGCATCTTTTTGTGTGTGTGTGAGTGAGTGAGTGAGTGTGTGTGTGTGTGTTTGTGTGTGTGCGTGTGCGATGGGGGTGTGTGTGTGTGTTTGTGTGTGTGCGTGTGCGGTGGGGGTGTGTGTGTGTGTTGTGTGTGTGTGTGTGTGTGTGGGTGTGTGTGTGTGCGTGTGCAGGGTGTGTGTGGGGGGGGTGTGCATGTGCGTGTACATGTGGGGTGTGTGGGTGTGGGTGTGGGGGTGTTGGGGGGGGTCACAGTAGAATATGTTTTACTTCCATTTTGAATATAGAAAAAGTGAGGTGTTGCTTTTATCTTCTGAACGAATGAATGCCATTTTTCTCTTGTTACATTTTCTATTCTCCTTCAAGTTCTAAGTCTTCATTTCTATCTACACAACCCTTTTTTTCGTGCAGGATGTTACCATAGTTTTGCAATATTTTATGCTCATTACGGGTATTGTGTCTTTGTGGTCTATTTATGTCCTTTGTAATATTTTTGTGTGCTTGCATAGATGTGTATTCTCATTTTTATTTACCTGATATGAAAGAGTATTTATTGAAATGTATAGCAATAACAGGATAGGAGATAGTGCATTGTCTCTCTTCTTTTTTCCTTTCAATATATCTCGTTACGAAGATTCGTCTTGGATTGATTTACTTTACTAGAGGGAAAATAGTGAGAGAAAATGAGTGGATAATTGACAAAATCTTATAAATGCCTTGGGTGGTTCTGATCTTCAGGTACTTTTTATCTAAGTGTGTGTGTGTGGTGTGTGTGTTTATGTGTGTGCGTGTGCAGTGGGTGTGTGTGTTTGTTGTGTATGGGGGGGTGTGTGTTGGGTGTGTGTGTGTGTGTGTGTGTGTGGGCGGGGGAGGGGGATGTGCATGTGTGTGTGTGCGTGGGGTGTGTGTGGGGGGGAGTGTGTGTGGTGTGCATGCGTGTGCGGTGTGTGTGGGGGGGTGTCACGGAAGAACATGTTTTAGTTCCATTTTGAACATAGAAGAAGTGAGGTGTTGCTTTTACCATCTGCGCCAACGAATGTCATCCGCGTCTTGTTATATTTGTCATTCTCTTTCAATTTCTAAGTCTTCATTTCTATCTATACAACCCTTTTTTTCGTACAGGATGAGACCATAGTTTTGCAAAATTTTATGCTCATTATGTGTATTGTGTGTCTTTTGTGGTCTATTTATGTCCTTCGTAGCATTTTTATGTGCTTGCATAGATGTGTATTCTCATTTTTGTTACCTGATATGAACGAGTATTTATTGAAATGAAAAGTAATAACAGGATAGGAGAGAGTGCATTGTCTCTCTTCTTTTTTCCTTTGAATATATCTCATTCGGAAGAGTGGTCTTGGATTGATTTACTTTGCAAGAGGGGAAATAGTGAGAGAAAAAGAATGGATGATTGATAAAATCTGATAAATGCCTTAGGTGGTTATGATCTTCTAACCAATTCTTGAATTGGTTGCCGGTGACCACAACAAAATGTTGTAGTTTTGAACCCTGAGTTTGGTGTTTTTAGCCATTTTGATTCCCTTCCTACTATTATCGGTCTCTATAATTTTCACCCTTGAATCACATAGCAGTTTCTGTAGCATCACCTTGATTTTTGGGTACCTGCATGGAAGAGGAAGAATGGTCCTTTTGCTCAGGAACAATTAATCAATTATATATGATGTAGTTGATGCTTGACTCATGTTTCTGCTTACATGTGGCTTACTATTTATCCGGTAAAGAACTAATCATTCACCTGCCCAAGTTTCTGTTATTTTTTTGCATTCAGGTAGTTATGGGCAGTTTCGTACATATTTGAGTGGTAACAGTTTCCTAGTAATATGGTTTTGGTATTGAAGAAACCAAGATATTAGGCCTATAAGTTGTTGAATCTGTGGTGTTGCTTGATAAATGGCACAGCTGTTCCTGTGGCTCTTCTTTAGAAAGATGATTCATTTACTGAAAGGAGACACTAGCTTTAAGATTTTGGAAGAGATATAAGTTTCCCGAAGTAATCAAAATCCATTAGAAGTTTTTATGATAACTTTGTTAAAGCTTGAGGCGTCTTGTGTGATTTATGTTTCTTGTCGCTTAGGCTTTTGCTGAAATGCCTTAGTAAATACAAAGCTAACCCAGTGCTAATTGCTTTTGTTAACCATCCCATGTATCATAGCATTTTGGATTTTGGTTTACTTTCTGATCTCATGTTGCCTTTGAGCACTATGGGTAGTTGGATTACCTTGAAGGTACTTTTCTATTTCTTGTTTGTTTTTCTTTTTAAGGAATTGAAAGCACTTTTCTGAATTAGGTAAATTTCAGGAACTAGAGCGCAGGCGAAGAAATAGGAAGAGTAGGAACGAGAAGAGGAGGAGGAGGAGTCACCATCATTCAGATGATTATTCTTCTGATGATTCTGATGATCTGCGGCATAAAGGGAGGAGCAGGAAGGTATATTTAGACTCTGATTCCGACGTTAGTACTTCAGATGATTCGCGAGTGGTAGGGGCAAGAAGCAGTCTGAGAAGAAGAGCAGGAAACATCGTCATGAAGAGGACTAGCTTCTATAGTGGGTGATATGTCTTGTGGTTTTAAGGTTCCTCTAAACTGCTGCTAAGTGTGCCCTATTTAA
Source organism: Sesamum indicum (assembly GCF_000512975.1). Lineage (NCBI taxonomy): Eukaryota > Viridiplantae > Streptophyta > Magnoliopsida > Lamiales > Pedaliaceae > Sesamum > Sesamum indicum. The sequence continues at coordinate 2,277,296 of NC_026151.1, forward strand.
TCTTTAATCTAGTGGTTGATGAGCTTCTTTGATTTAAACCACTTTAGCTTAGTGACAATGCATTAGTATGGTGCATTTGCTATTTTTCAGTTTGATGTAATGTATCATTTTAATTGCTTTGTTCTTCTGGTTGTAAGAATTCTGATATTTTCTGAGTATTCTATGTGTGATTCTGACATGTAACTGGTCCTGTTAGTTGAAATATTGTAGTAATGCTTTGAATTTTATTGAGTTTAAAGTTGTTTTACTTGTTGGTTGCTGTTAGATGCTTTGGGGGAAGCCTGCCTGTGGGCATCAAGAAGAGCTTAACTATTGTTGCTCTTTTGAACCCAGTGCTATTATTGGAGCAAAGAAGGTTGCAGCATTTTCCAGTGTGTTTTATATATGAAATTGTATTAGGGCAATAATTTTGTGATTAATATTATCTAATTTTTAGATCAACCTCTCTGAAAATTATGATCTGGTGTAGCAAGTTTCTATTGAGATCATGATGTCAAGGAATATATTTTTATATGTTCTAATCAGCTACTGCATTTCTTTTCAATTTTATCGATCACAAACTTGAGAAGTTTTGCTGAATGATGCCCCCCTCTTTATTTCGGCTTTTCCATTTTCTTGTCTGTGCGTCTTTTTTTGTTTTTTTTGTGTATATGTATGTGTGGGGTGTGGGTGTGGGGGGGTGTGTGTGGGTGTGTGGGGTGTGGGTGTGTATGGGGGGTGTGTGTGGGTGTGTGCGGGTGTGTGTGTTTATTGTATGTGTGTGTGTGTATGAGTGTATATGAGTGTGTGTGGGGTGTGTGGGGGGGTGTAGGGTGTGTGTGAACATCGCTGCCTTCGAGATGGTGATGAACTTGTATGGACAATCGGGTCCTATAATGGCTATATTATTTGTTACCACTTGCAAGGAAAGCACATGAGTGGTTCACCAACTTGTCCCGTAGAAGCATTGAGTCATACGAGCAGCTTATACAGAAATTTTCTTTCCATTTTGCTAGCAAGAAGAAGCAAAAGACGAGGAGACCTTGAAAAGCTTCATGGGCAGGTTCAATAATGAAATACTGGAAGTCCAGGACCTGCGAATAGATATGATGGTCAGCATTTTAATACATGGATTGAAGAAAGGCCCGTTCACGTCTGCGCTCGCACGCGACCCCCCTAGTGATGTAGAGCAATTAATGACCCTGGTTCAAAAATACATCGATGAGGAAGAAATGAATGCGATGAAAGACTTCGAGCGTAAGGAGAGGGAGCAAGCATACCGACGACCACAAGAAACCAGAGAAGGTGGTGGGGCGAGAACAAAGAATGATAAACCAAGGGAGCCTAAATATCAGCCCAAGTATCACAACTACACTCCCTTGACTATGTCGCGAGAAAAGGCTTTGTTGATGGTAGAGAATGCAGATGTGTTAAAATGGCTTTGTTGAAAGCTTTGTTGTTGGGTTACCTTGATATCTATGAAATCGCTATTATGTGTTTATCTATGATTGTGTTGTACAGATGTCAGATGAATGATTAAGTAATCGTATAATTGATTGTTGAATGAAGTAAATGAAAAAGTTATTAATGAGGAAATAATTATTAAATAAAATTGAATGATGAAGTTAACGATATGATATTGTGATTTAAAATAAAATATGGTTTACCTAATTGGGAGGGAGCATACTGCTTTGGCTTATGATGATATGATTAATGAAAGTTGTGTGATGTCATTAATCAATGGAAATAATGTGACATATTATAGGAGTTATGTGTTGTGTGATATGATTGATGGTGGGATACCATACGAGCTATATGTTGTGTGGTATCATTAATGGTGGAGTATCATACGAGCTGTGTGTTGTGTGATATCGAGAAAAAAGGAGATATTGTAATTGAGATGATGATAACCGGTAAGACCATTGGGTTATGCACTCCAGCTTGGTAAGTAGGGCCGTAGAAAAATAAACGATAACATTAGATATTATGTTGTGGATGATATATGATTGTAGCCATGTATTATGTCTTACATTTGTTGTTATTATATGACGAATATTGGTTGGTTAGTATGATTATTTTAGGGTTTAGTTGCTACAAATATATATATATGACTGGTTTATGCTTACTGAGTTGGCAACTCATTCTTTGCCACGTACTTTTTTAGAAGATAGATTGCAATGACTCATCTAGCTAGATCATAGCCAATTGTCAGACTTATAGATGGGTCAGCAGTGTCATCTTAAGTCAGGAGTTCTAGCTACATATTTACAAAAATTTTAAACTGTGACTAAATTGGTATATTAAGTATTGTTATAACTAGAAATTCTACTTTTCTTGTCTTTTTTTTTTTTCATATGTTTTAGTGAAGAATACTATACCAAGATTTTGATGAAGTATTTATTCTCTTGAGGTATATATATAAAGTATTGATTATATCAGATGTCCTATCGGGTTAAATGTGGGGTTATTACATAGTCGAATGTGATTTCGAAGGGGGTGTCACAAGGGACGGGGTCCTGAAAAGCTCCCCCCAACCCCGGGTGATTTGATTAAAAAGAACCCTAGACCCTAGACTTAAGCCCCAATCCCAAAAGTGCAAATTTCGCAAAGTTGAAATGGTAAGTTGACACACAAAAAGAAAGTTTAGACACCAAAATATAAAAACGGGCATAGTTTGGATGGCAAAGTGTAATCGACCTTATATATAGCTACACTTATTGAGTAGGCAACTCATTCCTTGCCGCGTTTTTTTTTTAAGTGGATACACCACAGTAACTAGGCAAATTAAATCATAAGCCGATCATCAATATTAATAGGTGGGTCTGAAGTGATAATTTGAGTTGGAATCTTAGCTACATAATTACATATATATGTAGGTATGTATTTACAATTTTGTAATAACTAAAAAAACTTCACTTTTCTCCTTTCTTGATGTTCATAAATGCTAAAGTTGAGGATTAAATATAACATTTTAATGATGTATGTCATTATTTGATACGTATAGGCCCCGTTTGGTTCGTTTGATTAGGTATGATAAAATTATTTAGGAAAAATTGCATAATACCCCCTGTGTTATGCTAAAATTGTACAAAACTTACCTGTGTTAAATAAATAGCCATAAAAGACCTTGTGAATTTTGAAACCCTGCAAAAAAAATTCTCTCAGTCCAAAAGTGATGGAAGGTGTTGTGCACGCGGTGGAAATGAGAGTAGAGCTTTTTTTTATCCTATTTCAGCTTTTTTGGTAGTGCAATGTACAAAATACCCTTCTCCTTCATTATATATACAACTTAACATCCCCTCACAAACATACTACAAAAATAGGATTTTAAGTGAGCAAATTTTCAATTTGTCCCTTTTATAAATAAAAATCATATATTATAAATTAAATTAAATTATTATTTAATTTAATATTTTTTCATATTTATTTATAAAATATACTAAATCAATATAACAATATTATATCAGATTTTTTAACTTTTATAAATGTTATATTATTAATCAAATTAAACTATTATTTAATTTAAATGTATTTTAATATTTATTTATAAAATATACTAAATAAATATAAAAATACCTAAAATTTATATCAATTTTTTTAATTTATATAAAATATTATATTAAAACTATTAACATATATTTAAATTAAGCATTTACTATTTTTTATTATTTTAAAATTTTATTAAATTAAATACTTTACTAAATTATTACTTTATTACATTATTATTTAATTTAAATATATGTTAATATTTGTTTATGAAATATACTAAATAAATAAAAAATACTTAAAAATTATATCAATTTTTTTAACGTATATAAATTATTATATTTAAATTATTAATATATATTTAAATTAAACATTTAATATTTTTATTATTTCTAAATTTTGTTGAATTAAATAATTTTAATTAATTTTTATTTATTAATTCTTCTCCGTCGTCTTCTCCAACGCCGACGAGTCGTCGGCGGTGATTAAAATTAACAATCTTGATCTCATTGGAATCGTCTCGACGAGGGGAGTCTCACGGGCCGTGATTCGTCAAGACGGTGGCAAATCGACGCAACAAACATCACGACAGAAATAAATTTAAAAATTTTGGATCTCAGCAAAAGCTTGATGAAAATGAGCAAGGTTGGTCTTGTTCGAATCTTCACGTCGAGGCGAGTCTATTGGTGGTGATCCCAGGCCGAAATTCATCCGGACGATGATGAATTGAAGCCAAGAAGCTTTGACGGTCGTGCTCGAAGCCCAGTCTTTCCAGTCAATAAAAGTTAAAATTGATGGTATGGATATGTTCGTATTGAGAAGAGAATTCCAATGGTATAATTCATGGTTGGAAATTCTTTTCCGACGACGACGGAATCATAAAAAGAATATTCGGAAAGAAATAGTCTATATAATATATACGATATGTATAATGTATATATAAATAATATAAATAAAAATAAGAAATAGTCTATATAATATATACGATATGTATAATGTATATATAAATAATATAAATAAAAATATATTTAAATTACTTTAGATTTGGATCGTTTATTTTTTACATTCAAATATCAATGGTTGTTATAAGAAGGGTATAACGGTCAATTTAGCAAAAATTTAATGTCGTTAGGGTTCATCTAACGGAATGAGTATGCAACAATTTAGAAAGCATACGAATTCTTTTACTTATTTTTTTAATATAGGGGGTTTTTAACTAAATTTTAAAAATACAAAGAATTTATGCAATTTTTACTTTTTGTAGTACAGAAAGAATAACTTATGGTTTGTGATCATTAATACCTATCACATCAAAGAGACGGGCTTGAGTAATGGCAGTGGATTCCATTGCCGTAAGTTTCTAGGGTTTCAATTTGGTCCTGTAAAACTGAAAAATTCACAATTTCAGTCCAAATTTGGCCGGAAAATTTTGTGGATCGCCGAAAAAAGTCACATGCGATGCATGTGACTTTTAAAATTGGGGGCTCGATCCTGATTGGCTGGAGAAGTTGACGTGGCGCATACGTGGAAATTAAAAAAAAAATCGACAGAAAATCAAAGTCTTGAAATCCCCACCATTCGCCGCCACCTTCTCTCTTCAATTCCGCCGCCGTTACTTGGAATTTCTAGCCACCACATATACCATTCGATTACCCATAATAAGGAGAACAAAACCCCTCAACCAATTTTGCGATCCGACCACGACAACGACTGGGCTTTGAAATTGACCGCCGCGGACAATTTCCGTCGATTCGCCGGCGACAGGACGACCCACGATCGCGGATTGGTACCATTGGATTCGTCTCCTCACTGCGCTTCTAATGGGAGTAGTCTCATCCATTTTCATCAACTAGGTGCAAAGATCCATCGTTTTGAAGATCTCAGTCGTCGTCCGCCGTGACTGCACCTTCCGCCAGCGTTTTCTCTTTCGTCTGAACGAACCACCGGCTCGGAAGACCATCGTTGAACGCCTCTCGTTGCGAATCTTTCCATTTTCATCAACTAGGTGCAAAGATCCATCGTTTTGAAGATCTCAGTCGTCGTCCGCCGTGACTGCACCTTCCGCCAGCGTTTTCTCTTTCGTCTGAACGAACCACCGGCTCGGAAGACCATCGTTGAACGCCTCTCGTTCTGGCGAATCTTTTGAGACCAGTCCCATCAATTTTGGTCACCTCTGTGCAAAGATCCGACAAAAGCCGTCCTCCGCCTTTGCCATTCTTTTGAGATCGTTTTTTTTTTTTTTAAATTTCCACGTATGTGCCACATATGCACCACATCAGCTTCTCCAGCCAATCAGAATCGAGCCCCAATTTTAAAAGTCACATGCATCGCATGTGACTTTTTCCGGCGACCCACAAAATTTTCCGGCCAAATTTGGACTGAAATTGCGAATTTTTCAGTTTTACGGGACCAAATTGAAACCCTAGAAATTTACGGGACTAAAACAAAAATGGCCTATAGCTGTGGGACGAAAATTGTCTTTTGCCCTAAAAAATTAATATTTTGGTATTTATAGGGGTGTTGGAAATTATATGGTGTGGTGAGTTATATATATTTAAGGTGTGCCTCATACCATATCAAATTACTTTTTTACCCTTACAATTTAATATTTTTTATTAATGTACATCATACAGCCCCCCACTCTCGGACAGAATATGCACACTCGGTGTAATATTTTGTCGGAGCGTAAACACGTTTCTGAATCGAGTTAACACATCGGAGTGGATGGGTGGGTAGTCGTTTATTATTATCAATTCATTGAAGGTGTACGAATATGCTTGGTCAATAGTGTCTGGTGCCCAGCTCGAGCTGGGGGTGGCCCTCGGTCGCGGGGTGCACCAGGTGGTGCGCTGGGGGAGCGCAAGCGCGAGCTGGTGCACCAGAGGAACGCACGAGCCTGTGCCTCGAGCTGCTTCAACTGGTGCACCAGGGGAGTGCACTAGTGCGCTGGGGGGCGTACTCGGGCTCGAGTTCGGCTTGAGTCTTCAAGTGTTGTGAGGAGGTGCTTATTTTTGCGTCCCCTGGGTTTTGAACCCAGGTCAAAAGAGTGGTAAGTGAGAACTCCTACCACTACACCATCAAATATTTCTTAACAATATTTGCTCTCATTCTCTATTAATAGAGGTTATTCAGAATTTATTCATCTTTTGCGCCGAATTCTTTCATTCATTTTGAGAAATTCGACGTCATCTTCAAGAGATAAGATTCCCCATAAACAATTCTTACATTTGGTAATGGAGCCCCCCAAGATTTTGGAGAGGGTGAAGCGGCGCAATTTTTTTTTAAGGACGTAGCCTCTTGGGGTGATTTTTTCACCATCCATTAGGTTGAAATTTTTGTACGTAACTCGATAGTATTCCATATTCATAAATGTAGTCACTACACTTATGTTGTTTTGTTCTCTTATAATTTGTATTCATTAGATGTTGCCTCTAGGGATGTTTTTGCTCAAGCCCCATAGTTAGGTTTTACCAAATTCGAAAAGGGGAGCAAAATTTTCCGATTCCAATATTTTTAAGAGGGGACCTTGCCTCAAGAATTCGATAAAGGGACGTTGCCTCAAAGGATACTTCATGTCCCGGAGTCGATTTTTCACCAACTTCAAAGGGATGTAAAGTTTCTGGAGCGACATTATTGATGATGATCTCAATGAAAGTTCCATTTAGGGGGTCCCGGGACAATAGCGACTTTTGTCTATATGACAATGACGATTTTTGCCTCTAAGGTCCTCGTGAAACTTCAAGGATCTCTATGTCTAAATTTGTTTCGTTTGTTGGGACGACGACAAGAAAACCAACTTCATTACTTAAAATTCAGAATACAAAGTTTTAGGAAAAATCAAAAGGGGAGAAGGATATGTCGAGCTACTACTCGAGTTTTCTCCTATTACAAGTGACTAGTCAAAAAATAATTTTTTCCGCTACGTGAAATTTGAGTTCCTCCTTCATGGCTTGTTGATCTTTTTGAGTTCACGGGATGACTCCTGCGGTGGGATAGTTATCCTCACGAGGAGTTTGCACATTCGACCCACGGTCAAATTGGCGTCCTTGTGCATAGTGGTTGACATATTCCTTTAAGTGTCCCTGCTGGATCAATTTTTCTATCTCATTCTTCAGGTGATGGCATTCCTCCGTCGTATGTCCCTTGTCTCGGTGAAAGCGACAATATTTGTCGGATTTGAGTCTCTTGGGGTTATCTTTCATCTTTGTCGGCCATTGATTAATTAGCCCTTGCTAGTCCGCCACCATTAATATCTCCCCCCTGGGAGCATTCAAAGGGGTATAGTGAGCGAACCCCGCCGGAGGTACATGCTTGCGTTCCTCTTTCTTTTTCGGCTCTTTTTCCTCTTCCCAGCCCTTCCTTTTGCCGCTAAGGGAAGGATCCAAAGCATTAGACTCCTCAATCCGGATGTATTTCTGGAAGCGCACGAGTAAATCTTCCATAGTGCTAGAGGGCTTGCCAGCTATAGACTCTTTGAATCTTCCCGATTGTAGATTATGTTGGACAATACTGGCTAACAACTCTTGATTAACATGGGGAACTTCATGTACTGCGTCCACGAATCTTTGGATGTAGTCTCTCAAAGTTTCGCCCTCCCTTTGGCGAATGGTGAATGGAGATGCAGCCATTTTCGGAACTTTTTTGTTCATGGAGAAGTGATGCAAGAAATGTTGAACCAATTGCTCGAGGCTAGAAATAGTTCCAGCGGGCAGTTGGTTGAACCAGGCTAACGCACGTTTCGACAGCATAGTGCGGAAGATCTTGCAGTAAGCGGCGTCACTCAGATCGTACCAATCAATCTTGGCGTAAAATTTGTCTAAGTGTTCTTGTGGGTCTCCCGTTCCATCATACTCCGATAGATTCGACACCTTGAGACCAGCTGGGAGCGCCTCGGCCAGAATGTTGGAGGCAAATGGGCTCCGTCTTGGAGGTGCCACAGCCAATGGCAAGTAGGAATTCTCGGCTCTCCGAGTTGGTGGGGGAGCGGAAGATTCTCGATTATGGAGATTCCGATCTTGAGTTTGTGCAACTTCAGGTCTGGAGATCTGACTGTTTACTTCTTCTCGCCTCTGCTCCTCCTTCTCGGGAGTCGAAGATAGTTCTCGACTTCTACAAGGGGAAGGAGGGGGCGGGTTCACTGGTTGTTGCGCCACAAATTGGGCCACGGCTTGAGCCGCAGCTCGAGTAGACACATCTCGTATCAAGGCTAGCAAGGCCTCCTGTGTCAGCTGAATCATCGGTTCATGGGATGGAGCATCCGGGGGGATTACGATGATTGGGGGCACGGCCGAAGATTGTTGATGCGACGAGGGGACTCCCCCATTGAGGGGTGCCTGCTCATGCATCAGGGGGGTTACCTCCTGAGGAACTGACTGTTCGCCAGGCGGGTTCTGTTCCATTCCGTTTACTTGGGCTTCTCGGATTACGTCTAGATCATGTACGTCACGGGCTCGAGACCTAGTCTGCATGCTCAGCGTCGAGGTAAAATGTTTCCCACAAACGGCGCCAATAATGTGGTTGAGGTTTTTTTGCTAAAGGATAAAATCGGGATTTTTACTACGACGCAATTGCACATCAGGTGAAATGCAATTTTCGAAAAGGGGTGCTGATTTCAAGAGAGATGGGTCTAATCAATGAATAGTAACCCTTATAAAAAATTAATATTTTGGTATTTATAGGGGTGTTGGAAATTATATGGTGTGGTGAGTTATATATATTTAAGATGTGCCTCATACATATCAAATTACTTTTTTACCCTTACAATTTAATATTTTTTATTAATGTACATCAACGTGCATATATTAAGTAATTTTTTATACTTTAAAATATATCATAAATAAGATAAATATATAAATTATTGTATTACTTTAATAAAAAAGAGATAATAAAATAGAACTTATCAATTAATGCAAATTTTAAAAAATTTAGTAAGTTAGTTATTTTATCTTGAAGAACATTTTTTACTTCACAAAAAATTGGTACGACGGGATCATTAACCGCCATTTATAAATTTGGAAGAAATTTCTTTTTTTATATTAGTATAAATAAAGTGATGCAGACCCCATATTAATATGGTCCAAATGTAAAAAAGTGCAACTAGCATAACAATAAGCGTGATCATATTAATATCTTATAGCTATAAAACATTCGATTTAGCTATAACTATTATATAAATGATGAACCCGTTACTATAATCCTACAAAATATAGAATAGACTGAATCACTTGTCGTAATCAATCTATTACAAGAAGTGATCTGCGTTTAAAAATGGACATGAGACGTATTTTACGAGAAGTGGCAGTCCGTTGGATTTGAATTAGCAGAGGCATATGCAATTAAAGGCAATGTTCTGCGGACAAGGACGATGAGTCTCTGCTGTTTCATTGGAGAAGCCCATAAATGTTGATGTTGAAATACGTTAGTATTAAGACACAAGAAACAGATTGGGCCAATGTTCTGCCCAATAGGCTGCGAAATACATCCTATCTCGGATCTCTCATTAATAATTCTGATCCGCTGTTCGCTTAAGCCCAAATTTATTGCACGCTTCACTCCATGTAAATCTTTAATCGTAGTAGTTTTTTAAATATTATGGTAAAAAGATTTAATATAATTATGAATACCTCTTGTTGTTTAGAAAATTTTGAATAATCAATTCATTTCATATTAAATATTAATATAAGCAGTTAACTTAAAAAATTTGTAGTTTCTTGAATAATGTAATCATTGGTATGTTATGAATTTGAAATATATATATATATATATAAGAGACAATTTCACTGTCCTTCTTTGAGTAAAATTTATATTTATTTTCGATTAACTTATTACTAATTTATTACAAATCAAATAATTTTTTTTATGACCAAATCATCTTTATACATCTTCATATATTACTGTATGTGAAGAGGTATATCTTTATCTTTATAGGAGTAGTTTAGTCACAAAAAAATTGTTTGACTTGCAGTTAGCTAGTAATAAGTCAATTGAGAGTAAATATCAATTTTTATTTAGTTTTACTTCTTTTTTTTTTGTTAATATCACAAATTCAGTGAGTTTTAACTAATTGAGAAACTTATTTGTTAAGTGAAAATAAACCTTAGAAATATTAGATACAACTTTTTAAATTATATAAATCTACATATAATTATATCGAATTTGAAGGATGGAGAGTGTAATTATTCCCAAATATAGCAATCAATCAACATTAACCCCTCAAGTGAAAAAGAATGTGGAGAACAAAATTTGAAGTAGGTATGGTATGATATGATCAGGTCAGAACATATATTACTTCTGCAATTGGTTCACTTTCTTTGTACTTGAAAAAGAATCCACACAGACAACAGCTATTCCCCGGCAGCTCCCTCTTCCCTTCTTCCCTCCAATCACATTTCTGTCAGCCTAAAACAAAGATCAAGAAACTAAGACTTGGGCAATGATCCAAATTGATAATTAATGAACATGAGGCATTGATAGAGAAAGCAGAGAGAGAGTGAGAAGCATAGAGATTTGAAGAGGATTAATTTTGGGTTGGTAAGAAAAAGGCAGGGGGAATTGGGTGGGGTGGGGGGGGGTTGGGCAATGTATAACCGCTGCCTGAGCTGCAACCACACGCGTACCAAAACCCATGTCCTTAAGCTCAACCTCAGCCTTGGTCAGACTTATGCCCTCCCTTAATTACGAGCTTATCTTTGGCTTCATCTGTAGCTTTTTTGAGTTTTTAACACCAAACTATTCTTTTGTCATTTCCCACTTTAACATAACCTCTCTCTTTCTCTCTCCCCTCCATTTACTCGTCTTTGCCCGCCAACTACTTTCTTCTTGTTTGTCAGTCTCCGGCAACACTTTTTTGTTCTTTCTTGGTTTTCCGGCGAGTATTTGGCCGCGGGAGGTGAGTTCATGTGGCCAGAGAAGGTGATTCCCGGCGTCAATGGAGTTCATGGGAGGGGGTATCCCGTTCCACTGGCCTCCCATGAAGACGTGGTCAAGGATCGGACTCTCTTCATGAACACACTCAGAAGCTTTCACTTTTCTCTGGGCTCTAAATTTCTGTACGTCTATATATATTTTACCCCTCATTTTTTGGTGACAATCATGTTATGATATTGTAAGCATTTGAACAAGATTTTCATTTGGTATTTCTTTGTCTATTTTCTTTTGTAATTTAAATCTTTTGACATATATAATTTATTTATTTTTTGGGTGAAGGGTTCCTGTGATTGGAGGGAAGGAACTCAATCTGCATGTACTCTATGTGGAGGTCACCAGAAGGGGCGGCTACGATAAGGTTTCATAATTTAAATATGTCGACATATATATATATATATATATATATATGTCTGTGTGTGTTTGTGTGTTTCTCTTGCTATTTATTTGTTATCTTCAATGATAAACGATTTTGGTCCCAAAAAATAAAGGTGGTAAATGAGAAAAAATGGAGAGAAATCAGTTCAGTGTTTGATTTCTCTCCCACAACAACCAGCGCTTCGTACGCGTTAAGGAAGCACTACTTCACTCTCCTCCATCTTTACGAGCTCGTTTACTTCTTCAGGCTCCAACCTTCCTTCCTTAATCATTCAGGTCCATAACTCTCTCTCTCTCTCTCTCTCTCTTGTTTTGCATTTTTTTCTGCTCCCCATTCTGCATTGTTTTGATTTTCTAATAACGTGATTGATTGTTTTTTTAATTATACACTAATCACACACTATAAGTTAAGTGTATACACTTGCTATATAATTAATTTAAGGAGTTTCCTTTCTTTTGAATATCTTTGTGCCTTTTTTTGGCTTTGTTAAGAGATGAAAACATAGAGTTCAGGTGTATATATATGTGTATGTATATGAATGTTTGCATTCATACTAATATACATAGGCTGCTTGGGTGTTTTCTTGTGGACCCAAAAATAGGACAAGGCCCAACTTGCAAGGGGATAATTTGTCCAAGACTAGTAGGAGGATATTGTCCAGAGTAGAAAATGTTGGACCTTCAAACATATATGTTATGCAGAGGAGAGCATTAATTGAAATGCTAAGTTGATGATAATAAATTATGAAATAGGAACCACACATCATTTAATTTCTCTGCCACAAACGTTATTGTTCTACTCCCATGTTGGGTAATGGCAATTTGGCAATTTTCGGCTTACTAGATTGCTATGTTCTTTATTTTCTACGTATTTAATTTTTGATGTGGATGTAATTCTTTTCATGGTACCACGGGCTGAGGAGGTCCACAAATCTATTCTTTTTTCTAGTTAATAATCCAACAAATCTATCAGGATGTGATTCGTAGGTTGTGTGAACTGTACTATGGGTGCCTACAGAGACCGAGTTATGTGCATTGGCATGCATGTAACTTAAAAGATGGAATACGAAATTTTAAAATAAGAGATCCAAACTGATGATTTTTATTCTGTTGCAATAAAACTACATATGATCATTATCGTACATGATTTTATTTCCTATAGGCCATTCCTTCCAAGCTATAGGAACCATCGACGCTAAATTCGACTGTGGTTACTTGGTCTCGGTCAGATTGGGGAACGAGACACTGAACGGTGTGCTTTACCATCCGGCGGGCTATCCTCCTCCTGCTTCGACCCATCAACCATGCAATGTGATCGTTCCTTACACCCCACAGTTTCATCAGCAGGGTCGTCGGGCTAGAAGAAGGAGGGCGGGTGATCCAGGCCGCCCCAAGCCCAACCGGAGTGGGTACAACTTCTTTTTTGCGGAAAAGCATTCAACGCTCAAATCTCTATACCCGAACAGAGAGAGGGAGTTCACAAAAATGATAGGGGAGTCCTGGAATAATCTGCCCCCTGAAGAAAGAGAGGTAAGTATACAGAAAATACCATTCTTGTGCGATCACTTTCTTCAAGTTTTTGGATTTCCTAAGTTGTTTGATATTTGCAGGTTTATCAGAGCTATGGGTTGAAGGATAAGGAAAGGTATCAGAAAGAACTGAAAGAGTACAAGGAGAGACTGAAGGTGTTGAACTCCAGCATGATTATGCGCAGGGAATAGCAAATTCAAGGGGATTTTCATTCAGACTTCAATAGAATTTATGCCTACAACTGAGAAGCTTCTGCATTCTCTCCTCAAATTTTCTTTTTGTTTCTCCCTTCTCCCCTCTCCTAATGCAGTTGTTGCAGTAATATTTTGATTTACAGAGGCTTTGTTCCTTACTTTCATCGGTGCAGTGAGCTAATTTGCAAGGTTTACTTCCAGTACATTGCACAGAGCTTACCCTCACAATCCGAGCGTCATTAGTGAAGTCCAGCATATTGCCAATTAGATGCCAAAGTGACATTTGACATCACGAGGAACACATCAACATAATAAGAGCATTAGGATAAATATTTGAGAAAAATGTGCTGAATTATATTTATGCCGACAGTTACATCATTCAAGAAAATCGAGCACAAACACATAGAAACACACACATGCATGTGTGTGCTCGGGCACAGAGGTAGATAGATTTATAGATATTAGAGATAGGAGAAAGAAGGGGAATAAATTTGGGCAAAATTAGTATATATTCTGCAATTCCTAGACAAAGTGGCACTTGTTTTGCAATTTGCAGAAAACAGAGAAAAAGATATTCTACAGAAAGTGCAGCAATGAAACTGGAAAGCCAGAATTACAGAACTAATACATCTAGTCCAGGTATACATTCCGAATTTGTTAACTTTTACTTCTCTAAAAAGCATAAAAGATGCAAAAGTTTAGAGAGGCAATTAATTGGCCACATCTGTTAGTAATTACAATCGGTTACCCAAATTGAGGTGTGCCGGATTTCTTGTTCAAGCTTTTCTGTTTAGACCATGAAAGAATCGGTGCTTTCTCCTCCTAGAATGCTTTCGAGAAGCTCTTGCAACAACATAAGGAACGAATTGCACCTGCAGTTTATGAAAACTTTCACATGCCCAACTCTCACAAAATCTTCAGAAAATCCCATAAAGAACAATGTTCTATGAAGAAAATAGGTGAACAGAGTGGCAAGTAATATGGCATCAATTCTTGACAAAGAAAATGAGCACTTCAGCGAACTTGTTATACATTTATGATGGCTTTGCTTGGAACTAAACTACCGTATTACCAATCAACACAATTTCAGCAGTGCTTTGAGACAAACTACCCTATCATTGTTGAACTCAAGATCACCTCAGCGTAATGCTGCTATATCACCCATGGATTGAATTATAAAGGAATCAACTTTTGTCATCACTGGTGGTTGAAAAAGTAGATTATAGTCACAGCACAATCAGATATCACCAAGCGATAAAAGGTTTTAACTTTAGTATGATCAATCTCTCATGCAAGCAGAAGCTATACAAATCTCACATGTTGAAAATTATTTGCAGCTAATAGGCTTTTCATATGAAGGTGAAATCCGACAGCTAGAACAGAACTACCTGAGAGTTGTTCCTCACTCCGTAATGCTGAAGTGCAGCATTGTCATCAAGTAGCTTCTCATTGAGGTATGAAAGGCAAAAGTTTGCCCATACATGTTTCCTGCAAATCATAGGCAACTCTTATGGATAGCTTGAATGTGATAACAACATTAGCCGCAACATTTTACAATAGTTCTCAGCAATTGGATTTCAGGAAAATGTCTCCGTTGCAATGAATGCATGTTTTGAACATACCAAGAAATGTGACGATGACCCATCCGTGACTCCTCCATGTCATTCACTTTCTTCTTAATTGCTAATTTCAAGTCTTTCACTGTTGCAGAATTCATCACAGCCACCTCTTCTCATCCAAAAATGGAAAACAGAAATCAGCAACATCCTATTGTTACATTTCACATAATTACTAAAAGATGTTTGTGAAAATGACAAGCAGAGAAAATTTTGAAGTACCGAGGGATGTGCCGTCCAACTTAAGGACGGTGATGCGCATGGCGCTGCCGAGCTCCAAGTTGATGAGAGTGTCCACGTCGGACAGCGACGGTTTCTTTGGAACGTCGGCGAGAATTGGGTCAGTGAGAAGTGCCGTCAGTGTTGATTGTAATCTAGCCTTCTTTACGCTGCTATTACTGTACTCCGGTGGGGTGTCTACGGCGGCGGTAGTGCTGGTACCAGCCTCCCCCGCCTTCTTATCGTCGGTTAATGCATCCATCCCTCTTCACAACGAATTCGACTACGGCACGCCTCTGTAGAGATTCCAAAAACTTTCCGTATTTAAATGGAAGCGCATTCACTGAAATCTCAGGAAAATTAACCTACATGATTACATCTTGTACGATTAACATTTCGTATCGTCAATTGTTGTGATCTACTGATCTCACAAAATGCGAAGTGGAGACGAATTCTTACCAAAATATTTGGTTGAGTAGAACTTAGGTCCTGATATATGTATTTGAGCCCCACGTAGCTTGGCATAAGTCAGCTATAGGGATTCAGTAGCGCATGCCCAATCCTCGAGAGACTCCGATATAGATTTGAATCGTTGCCAAAATGTCTTGTCTTCACATTTTATATGTACATATGATAATGATTAATATTTTGTACAACTGCAGGAAATTTGTGGTTAATCCCCACTTAAGAAAATTGAAATAAACTTGAGCTTGGCTGAAACCTTAAGAACAGTTATTCATAACTGGGCATTCATCAATGCTCAAGCTATTGCGGGCACACTTTTGGTCTGACGTTAGTTTCGCTCAAAGCAAAACTCATACTAAGAAATCGTCGAGCCATTGCAGAGACACTGTCTATCTCTTGTTGGTTCAACCAGAGCCAAATGTAAAACTCACCACTCTTAACATAATCGATCACAAGACAGGAAGCAACTTATGCACAATGAACCCAATTTTCCAGATGTCTCACGCCGTTAATTTCTGATGCAGGGGACTGATCCAAGAATTGCGATTGAGTATATTATCAATAAAAAGCATGAGGATCATGAGTTCAAAGATCACCATCTGACAAAATTTTGGCATTAGTTATAGGAGAATGAGATACAATATCAAGACCGTATTGCAATAACATGTCCAACCCAATCTGAAGGAGACCATACGTCATTAGTAGTGAAAATGTAACCCTTTTCTAGTGATCCAAACCAAACAATAAGCAACGGTCCATGAATACATTACTAGTCTTTGAATTCTTAACAAGAAAAAAGTGATGGAAACGGTGTGCCAAAGTAATCCAATCACTCCTCCATGCGATTGTCCTCTGTTTGCTGTTGGGAAACCTTGACCTTGAGCTTTGGTAATGTGAGTGAGGGCTCTTGTTGAAGAGCAGCAGGAGCTTTGACCATGTGAATGCTCTGCTCCAGTTCCTTTGCTGCCTCTCTCTGCAATTGCGCTTTCTTTCCCTTCATTCTGTCCACATACACAGCATAGACAGATAAATGTTAAAAGAAGTTCATGTAGCACTATGAATTTTGATGAACAAGAAAGGAAAAAGGACCTCTTTGCATGGTGTCTGGCCTCCCTATCAACTCTGACTTTATCGATCTTCTTAATGGCCTTAAGAGTGTTCTCTGTCACATTCCTGTCATATCTCTCAGGCCTGTTCCGCTTCCTCTCAAATTCAAATGTTGCATCCTTTAAATTTTAATGGACAACAGAAGTTCAAACAAAAACCAGAACAAACATTAGACTGCTTGCAGCCGGCATTGGAAAGAAGAAAAGAAAGCATCAAAATAGAGCTACTATAATGTCCACCTGAGTCATGTCCTTCCCATGCAACCGCCTGTAAGCCTTAGTCCATTTTACTTTACGCGGATTTCTCTTCATCTTGAAATTTTTGTGGCATTTAGAACGACAAAATCTAAAGATCTGAAAATGAAACTTAATGGAGTTAATGCATTTAAACTACAAATACGAATCACGACATACATTGATTGAATAATATAAAAGAGCAATGCTTTGTGCTTAAACACCCAACCCCATCAAAATCGGTTTAAATCTGATCCAAATCAATATCAGGAAAAGAAATTGAAAAAATATTCATGCAATAAACTAAACAGGTAATCACCACGCCTCCCATTATTCCTCGGTTGAAATATCAGAATTATCAGCCCCAGATCCTAACTGAAGAAGTCCCACAAAACATCAACATTTTTTTAAAAGCAGGACTGAATCTAATTATGCATCCATCACAAGAGAAACTTCATTAGAAAGCAGGATTCCACATCTCTGCCCGTCAAAGGTTCGGCATACCTTAATGCCATCAAGTCAAACTAACCTACACAATATTACAATTCCTGCTCAAAATTTAATTTAACAGATGAGTGTTATCTTCTAGTTTCTTGTTATATGTCGCACATGACAACAAAGCATAAGACTCTATCCAGACAGTTACTTCTAACCTCCTCTTTTACATAACATCAAACTGATGATCCTTTATATAACAAATCACCAGTCGCCTTTATATACTCAAATGAATCATAGTCACAACAAGCAATAACTTTTTACAAAAATTGATCATTTGCAGCAGGGGACTATCAGTAAAAGCTCACCTTTGCATCATTACGAACAAATTGAATCCCATGGCCGGGATATATAGTAGAAGAACAGAACCAGCACTTCTCCAACCTCATCTTTGTTTAGTGTTAAGAAAAAACCCTGCTAATAAATTTAAACAAATGATTTCCAGATTAAAGATAAAACTCCGAAAACCAGTAAATATCATTATTACATATATAAACCAAAAATTCCGCGAACTGGTAAATAAAAAGATTTAACCAGAATAGGAACTTGAAAATTAACTATAACCAAGAAATCAAAACAGGGCAAACAAACGGAGTGTAAGAATAGTTGAAAGCAATTGCACATCGGTGAAGAAAAGATCACTTCCTTTCACGGCAGAAAGAAGAGAATCCAAAAATACAAAACATACGGACCCAAATCAAATCCAACTAGAGAAAAACAGTGGGAATTCGAGAAAAGAATATTATCGAATGCAGAAGGCGGCTCTAACAAAGAAACGCACCTGCAATTGGGACAGAGGGAGAACAGCAATCCCCCAGTGGGAACAGAAGA
>NC_026151.1:2295840-2349860 GCF_000512975.1 Sesamum indicum
GGGTTTTATGCTAGGTTAGACGGTGTCGTACTCGTAAGTTGTCAAACCCAAGAAGCGATTTTAAAAGCGTTTATAATGTTTTAATCTAATTTATTTTTTGAAAATAAAAATATTTATCTATAATTATCCTAAAACATTATTCAAAATTCAAGATGTGATATTAATGGTAGCAGTGTGAAATATATTAACGTTGCATTTGGATTGATATATTTAAAATTATTCTAATAACAAGTTTTTTGTATTTGTTTGGTTAATTTTAAATTAAAATAATTACATTTATACTTTTTAAGTTCTATTTTTTTTACACAAACTACTCCTATTTTTTTATAATTACATATATACCAATTAAAAACGTCGACACTATTTACATCACTCTTATTTTTCTTTTTAAATTACACATACACCTCCAAAAATGTTATATTATTATACAAAGTACTCCAACTTTTTTGTCTGTCTGTAGTTAAGTACATATGGTTTGTATAAACACATTATAAAACAGAAGGAGGTGTAAAAGTAATTATTTCTTTTTAAATTTAAAGTATTTCAAATCTTTTCAATTTCAATTTTAAAATTATGTTGTATTAAACTTTGATGAATTTTAAATTATTTTTCTATGGTGTCATTTTGTTCAAAATTTTCCCATAAATCCAAATATAGCATAAGGAATCACTCCATTACAATCATTGTCCTGTAATCTTCCCAAAAACAAAGCTAATGTAACTTCTCACAAACCTTTGAATCTTCCCAAAAGACAGAGCATCTCAACTCTAACACAAACATTCAGCATTCCAGCTAACAAAACAGACTACAACAACATCAAGAAAGAAACACAAGTCTCAAGTCAAGCACTTGGAGGGGGTGAGTTCTGCATCTCAACAACCTTCTTCCAAGACTCTCGGCTTGATATCTCACCCCACCACCTCTCCACATTCTTCCTCGACAGGAAGAGCTCTCCTCTGTCGGTTGCATTCACCAAGTATTGCCCGTTGGGCAGGTGAGAAAGATCCGCCAACGTGAACTCATCACCAGCCAAGTACCTACTCTCTCCCAGCCTCTTCTCATACACATCGAGCACTTTGGCAAGCTTCGCCTCGTTCTGCTTGATCAAATTCTCGTCCTGCTTTAACTTCATCCTCGGTGCAAAAGCTAGTTGAAACACAAGAACCGAGCTTGGTGGATTGAAGCTTTGTCCTTCAGCCTCTAACCATTGATCAATTGATGCTTTCTCCAAAGGGTTTGTTCCAAATAGTTTGTTTCCTTGGTTTGCATATTTGTCACAGATATATCTGGATATGGCTCTGGATTCTGGTTTTTAAGACATAATTAAGGTTTTAATGGCAATTCATTATGCATCTTCTATTCCCTTTCATATATTCACGTCATGTGTATAAAATCTTTTCTTACATAAATTTTAATGACGTAAATCATACACATGTAATTTACGTGCGGAATGGAATATAAAATTCAAAAGAAAAACCAACCAGAGAGAGAAATAGACTGAAAAGTTAAATGCATTAGTGGGTAAGATCAATACCAAAGAGAGTAATGCTCTCATCTTGAAAAGCAGGTACTTGTCCAAATGGCTGTCCCAGAAACACAACCATCATCAAGAAAAGCAAACAAATGTATCTTCAACAACAAAGTAAGAGCCTTGGCAAACACTCCTAAATAAAAAGAAAGCATTGACCTGAATCTTGAGGTAATCAGGCTTCTTGTGTTCACCTCTGGCCATGTTAACAGGAAGGAGTTGAAATGGAACATCTTTCTCGAGGAGGCAGGCGAGCACTCTTGACACGGCGGTGGAGAGTGGAGGGCCGTACACTTTCACGGCGGCAGCCATTGGAAGGGTTTGTGCAGTTGATAGTTTGGTGAGGTTAATGTTGTCTTCTGTTTCTTAAGCTATTTCTTGTTTGCTACGTTCTTGAGCTTTGCCACTGTGTTCAACTGTCGACCATTGAGAATTGGGGCACACTCTGTCCGCACTTTATCCATTTGCTTTAACGAGGCTAACGGGTCCACGCAGCCAATCTCCAACAACTACTTCTTTATCGATTTTAATGTTTGTTTACTTTAAAAATAATAAATTACAAAGAGCGCTTATTATTAAATGTTATAATAATAAATATGTTCTCATTTTTTAAATATTTATAAATATTTTTTATAATTAACAATCGTCGGACACATATTTATTATAATAGACTTTCACACTAAGAAATTTATTAAATAACCGTTAAATTAAGAGAATTGTATATAATATTTTTAATCAATAAATGAGTACTTATAACTATGACAAATCTCATAAAAAATCAATGTAATTCACCCTTACAAAAAAGTGCAAATGGATTTATTTTTATGCCTTTTCAATTGTAAACGTTTTCCCATTTCTTGATATCAATCATTACGTTATCTATTTTTACAATTCTTGAGTGATTATTAACAAAGGCAATGAACTTGAGACAAATATGCAAACATAAACATAGTTCTTCATGCATGGAAGAAACAACTATACAATACAAACTATTTGGCTAAATAGACAACCAACATGTCATCTCTATATCACATGCTTTATTCAAGTATACCTCCTCTCCCCCATGTAGTTCAAGCAATTCATGCAGCAGAAGCTGTCCAGTTAGATGGCAGTCTACTTGAACTAATAGCCGGCATGTTGCGCACATTTACGTCAAGCGGCAGCATACGATATTCGATATCAAGTTCCCGGAAAATTTTAATCATCTCCTCAACCAGAAGCGCTCTCCTCGCCCATCTCTCACCCATGTCTTGATGATTCATCTTATGCGAGAGCCACACTGAAAACTTCAACCTGTTCATGTCCTCTATGTCTCTCATGACTATTGCTGGTGCTGGGTACCAATGGTCGCTCCGGTTGTCGACATACCTGCAAATGCACCAACCACAACACTTCGTTGAGGACGACTTTTTGTGATGTAATTAAATAGGCAAAATCACACGAGTTGATATTAAAGAGAAACGATGTCTGTAAGTATTATCATGTGAAGATGCCAATGGAGGTGGCCATTTGCTTCTTGCAGTAAAAGAAAAATTGCTAAACAAGTATACAGGGAAAAGGATAAGAATGCATACTTTGTAATCCTCTCCTTCATTATAGCAATTTTCTCGACGGGAGTTGAAATATGGACACAGAAATCAATTGCGTCTCCCATATCTGGGCTACGGTAATAATTGTGAATCGGCTTTGTAGATAGGACACTGTTTGGGTAGTATATTTTGTGGTTGTCGAACTTTAGAAAAACTGTTGTCAGTATATTCATTTCTTCAACCACCATCTGATAATAAAATGATTAAAATGAGTATGATAGATGCAAATCCTGATAAAAGGAGACAATATTGCATGCAAGAGAACTTACTTGGACTCCATCAACTTCAACACGATCACCCACATCAAACGGGTGCATCACAAATAAAAAGATGATCGCCTCAAATGTTGTCTTGCATGTGTTTCCAAACATGAAGACCACTAAAAGAAGCTGGGAGCTTAAGAAAATAAAGAAGTGTGTAGTTGCAACTTTCAGTATAAGCAGCCAGATGACAATAATGAGAACTCCCACCAATACATTCAGCATTTGGTGTAATTTGTTAACGGCAGTTTTTGTGTCGTTTAAAGACAAAGCAAGCGCTCTCCGTTCTCTAAATGCATTGACCTGGTGAAAGAGATTCAAACTATGTTCAATGTCTTTCGTCATAAAATAATTCATACTAAAGAAGCACATATAACAAGTCCGCAAAAGTAGGAGACAAGTTTAAACTTAAATTGTAATGTAACATATACTGCATAAGAGAAATGCCTTTCATTGGTATGATTCATATTTTAAAGGCATTGGGCATTTCAAACCAGAGAAAAACAAGAGAATAGTTTCTGAAACCATTTGCATTTCAAGAAAAGGATGCAGCAGTGGATAATGAAGAAATTTTGCTAGCAGTGCATATCCTGCACAGGGTCTTTTACAGTTAGGTCAACCAAGATTACACTCTGGTTCATACTGACCTTATCTGTTAATTAGATTACACGTGCATTCCACCAAATATATTTCATGATAAACTCGGGTTCAATTTGTGGGTTGCATGATGATAATCCGTAAATCAACCAAGACAAGTTTTAAAATCTAAACATAGTTTAGTTATTTAGGTACATCTAATGAAAAAACCAGCATGTCTGTGGCCTAAAATAAGACAGTACTAGAATGTATTTCTGCATTGATATTGTTCATTATTTACTTCAATGGAATTACAACCTACTTATCTGTTAAGCGAATGTACCGCTGACCACCATGTACAAGTTGACACAATACTTTCTGTAGTAAGAAGAAACAACAAAGCTAGCATTCATGAACTCTACCAACAAAATAAGGAAAAAGATGAGATAAGTTCACTTACCACCCAATTTTTAAGAGCTCGCTTGCTGATTCCTTTTTGCTCGCTTCCATCTTCAAAGAGACGCATGGTCTTTAAAACCTCATCCTCGCGCATAAAACGCATTAAATCCTCTTGGTAAATATATCTGATCACAGAAAGCAAGCCATCACATAAAGAAATTTACGTAATAATAGTTCATAGACGTCTTAACTAACTCAAACTATGTGTTGCTCTAATATCAGTTCTAACAGATGACCTCCTACACTATTGTAGGCTTCTTCGGCTGTGCCATTTTCAAATAGACTTACAACACAATCAGCTGAATCGAAACTCAATAGAGAAATTAATACGAGAGGAACTCACTTAGATCCTGGCTTGGCCACATTATTGAATATCTTCTTGGCAGCAGCTTTAGCCTGGTTTTCACTTGTAATCTGCACCATCGCCTCATCTTCACCAGCCGAGCCCTGTATCTTCTCGTCTAGAGTTGAGAGTACCCCTTTCCTAACAATATTCATCAACCTCTTCATATTCCAAGCTGATATATTCTTCTGATTCAGCCTATGCAGATGATCAATAGTAATACCATTCTGCTCGTCCTTCTTAGACATCACTTTAGAGAACATGGGACTTTTAGCACCCGTTGACACCGTACTCTTCCTCGGAGTAGCAATAACTCTTCCACTCTTTGGAAACATATTGGCCTTCAGATCAGCCGGAATAGTCACCCCGGCCTTCTGAAGCTTCTCAACCTCAACCATCACCCGCTCCTCCTCCTCCTGCTCCCGCTGAATCTCAACCAACGGTGGCCCCGAAAGGGTCTCAATTACATACTGATTGAACAAAGACTCCTGAATCCGATCGAAAAATGTACTCACATGGAACGACGACGCCAGGACCTTAACAAGCAAAGTTTTCAATAGCCAAATCAACGTTCCCACCAAGAGGCACACCCAAATCTTAGTCACATACGGCAAAATCTTCCCTTTCGTCACCCTTTCGACCTTCTTGTCAAAAATGCACTGCCAAGCAATCAAAACCAGCGCCAACCAGACGCAATTCTGAACGGCGTTCCTCAGCCCGTACACGAAGTACAAAACCCGTTTCCTCAGAAGAAAATTCCTCTCAATAAAGAAAACCACAATCCTAACCCCCCATCCAGAAACCAATCTTCCAGAAATCAAAACCAAAACCATCAGTTCCCATTTCCAGAGCTCCAACTGAAACACAGTTCTCTTTTTTAAGAAATCAATAGTTAAACTACAAATTAAAGCCGCAACAATTAAAATTAAGCTCAGCAACTGTAGAATTGAAAGAAAGCTAAACTTCATTCTCTTGTAATCCTCCGGCAAATCCTCTTCGAGAAAAGGGTCATCCTCGTCAATTTCACTCGTCCCTTTTCCTAAAACCTGTGATTTCACCGTTCTCTGAGTCTGAGATTTGTGAATATTATCCTCCGGAGGGTCGAGTAACCTCGACTTTGTCTTCGTTCTCATCAAACTAGATTTCCTCCGGAAAGAATTGTTCGAGCTGCAAACAACCACCTCCTCCGGTTCACCGGACCGGCGGCTGGCAGCCGGCTCGACATTCTCGTGAAATGAAACACGGACGTCCCTCGGCGTCAGTTGCCCGTAGTTGTAAGTATTCGGGCTCTCCGGTATTCTAGACAAAGGAGATTGATGGGACATCGGAGACTCCGTGACGAAATCGAAGTCCTTGGAGCTGGCGGCGGCTCTCATTACTGCGTCGTTAGAGAAATCGTAGCTCGAGTCCCTCCACATTCTGTTAGCCCCGCCGTCATTGCTATTACTACCAGCAACATTCCTATTTGGTGAATCCCGGCTGTTGATTCTGGTGACACCCTCTTTAGCAGGCGACGGCGACGAGGTGGCGGAGGAAGACGACGCCATGGTCGCAGCAGCAGAAGACGGTGGCTTTTCTGTCAAGAGAATCTGTCGCTCCTCTTCTTTCTGAGGTGGTGAAGATTTGAAAGATTTACGGAGAGTTTCCATGTGAGGTAGTGAGCAACTCCAACTCTTAAAAGGGCTGGTAATTATCAAGACTCCCGATTATTCAAAACGATTTCTTTAATTAATTCCTTTGCGGAAATATAATAATGGCGAGAGGGCGATGAGCTGTTGCCACTGACAGACAACCAGAGGTGGAGGTGCAGAAGAGTTTTTGAAATGATGGAAATCCAGACCGCTGAACAAATCCCAGCCCTACAGATGGCCCGACGGTGTAAAACTTCGGCCAACCTACGCGTTCGTGGGGTTTTTACCTCCACTTGTAATAATAGGATTTAGATTTTCCTTATAATATCATAATGAATTTTATATGAAAATCTAATATTGACTGTCGAATGAGGACCAATTGGATTGTTAAAATTACGAAGATATCAATAATTTTTTAAATAATAAAATATTTATAATTATAGTGAATTATATTAATTTTTTTAAATTATATATATTTTTTAATTATTAATTACAAATATTTCCTGCCATATATTATAAGAATATTTATAATTTTTTAAATAATAAAAAATTAATTACGATAAATTTTAAAAGAATTTATCGAAATTGATCTTTATAATTATGTTAAATTTCAATTATTATTATTATATTAATTTGTTTGTTTTATTTAAAAAATCAAAGGAAAGTTGTTGCGGGGCAATTTCTTGTTTTCCTTAATTATAATGTACCTAAATTTTGTAATATTTGTTGAATTGTTAGAAGGATCAATTTTCATACCATAATTAAAATTGTGGGTGCATTCATTAAACACTTTTTCGAACGCTTACTACCTTAATTATAAATACACAAGTAATTAACATGATTAAACCCACAATTGAGATTTTGTCTCCTTTTATAAATATAAACTAGGTATTATCTTGTGTTTTTGTTTAATCTAATTACTACAATATTAAGATAAATTCAGATCAGTCTTGTGTGACCTTAACATTATGTTACAGGGATAGTACTGGTAATATGGTCTGAATTTTGTTTGGATCCGAGAAAAGGATTTGGAAAAATAATTTCAAATAATTTAATTAGAAATAAATTTAAAATCCATCAAAATATAATTCAAATTTAGAATTGAAGAATTTGAAAACCTTTAAATTTAGAATTATCCAAATATATTCAAATAATTTATTATTAAAGAATCCAAATGCAACATAAAAGTCCAAAATATGTCTTCTTGACTCGTTGATTTATTCTACAAAAATAACTTAAACTATTCGTACATTGCAAATTTTGATATTTCATGTAATTTTTCTTAATTGTTTTTTGGGGAAGGGGTTAAAAGTTGGATTCGTCTCAATTCACCTTTCTGAGTGTTCAACAAACATCGTAAAAATGTTACCAAAATACTAGCTCTCGGAGAAAAAAAATTCAAATGACAGGACATTTTTGCTTATATTTATTTTTTTCCTCCAAGAGGATTTTTCTTATAATATCCACACGTGATTTTTTTAATATTTAAAATTTTACAAGAGAATAAGGTGCATTAGATCCATCAAAAAAAATTATATGATTTTTGTAGTTTAAATAAATTTTATATAATCAACAATTTTTTTTCATTACAGATAAAGAGAAAATTGCAATTCATAGTGAATCAATATGTTTGTTTTTATTTTCAACTTATTTCCGAGACAAGTCAAAACTACCCAATGTTTGCCATCATTCAAAAACACCTTATTTAGGTGTTTTTAACTGTTTTAGCATAAAAACATACATATATATATATACACACATATATACATAAATATATATAAAAAAAGCATGATTTGACAATGAATAGTAATTTTTGTCTCCCAAAATACAACATTAAACATATGATACTTATTTTAAATTATCTCCAAAGACATGATTTGACAATGAATAGTAATTTTTGTCTCCCAAAACACAACATTAAATATATAATACTTATTTTAAATTATCTCCAAAAATAAATCCAAATATACATACTATCTCTAACACACACTTGTTTATCTTTGTTTTTCTCTCTCTATTTCCACAAAACACAACAAAACACTCAGAAAACGAATCCAAACATTATGATTATTTCTTGTTCACCATCACAGTCTCACTTAACGGCCACATACAAGAGACACGATCTTGCCATTAACAACTTAAAAGCAATGCCAAAAGTGCAGATGCATTCCATTTTAGGGTACCTTTTTTAATTATTTTTTAAATCATCATACCAATATTACAAGAAATTTTAAATTATGGTACCAAAATTACAATTTTCTTTTCCTTTTCTTTAACTCCTCCGACGACATTATCATTAGATTTCTATTGAAAGTACCCAAATTACAAATATTTCATTACTGCAATATTTGTTTAACTTAAATTTTAAATTATAGTTTCAATATTGCAAGACTCAAAATTATGATATCAAAATTGCAATTTTTCTCTTAGAGATAATGTTGTTTTAGATTAATTACTTTTACAATAGTGGTTGAGGGTCAGTAGTCGTGTGTACTCAGCTCATTGGACCATACTTAAAGAAACAAGAAAATCAAATCCGCTGAATTGATGGTTAATAAATTAAATAGATCATGGACCGCAAGCCCCTTCAGCTGTCAACTCAAACTCCAGTTTATTATCACCCCAAGTTAGTGAGACGGAGACTAATATACCCCCCGTCACATCAGACGATGTTGTGATATGCTCAAAACGCACCGTACCGAATCAAAAACGACATGCTGCTCCACGTGTCGCTGCTTTGCTCTTTCGGTGGCCCGGCGTTTACGCACTTCCGCGTTTTATTTAATTCGGACACAAAGGCCCAGCTGTGTTCTGTGGTTTGACTTTGGTTACTGTTGGCGGACGGCGCGGCCGATTACGGCGGCACTCCGAAGCAAAACTACCGTCAAGCACGGCGGCCGTGACGCCGGTTTGGGGCACCTCACCTGATTTTGCACTTGTTTATACTCCACTCAATATTTCAAACCACTTTTGTTGCCATTTCGGTGTCTATACCAATTTTTTTTTGTGATTTGAAAATTAGTTTTAAAGGGGTTAAGATTTTTTTTTATTTAATAAATAATTTTTTTATTAATTAAAATCCATAAAATTTGTCGGTAACAATAAAAATTATATTTATTTTATTAATTTATTACAGGTTAAATAGTCATTTTTCCAATAAAAATTATGACAGTTTTGGGATCCGGAAAATCTAATAATGAATTCAATTAATTTATCTGAAGATACTAATAACATAAATAATTCGATAAATCTCCATAATTAGTCTAAATTATTGTAGCGAACATGCAATAAAATCATCTCAAATTTGTTTTATTTCACTTAATTATTGCAATACAAATCGAGTTATTTCGTTACACTAATCAAAATTATTGTTGAGTTTATATTTCCAACGTGACAATAAATCTACTCAGTTTGATTTGTTTCACTTTATTATTAATTACTGATGATCTGAACTACTCGTTATATTAAGGGATTATACATTGTAAATTTTATACAATTACATGTATACTTTTATTTAAAAATTATATTAGTATACCTGATATTTGTTTGTGTTTAATAAATAGATTACTCGTTAGTCAAAATTCATAAAACTTGCTGGTATAAGCATTTTTTATTAAGAATCTATATTTACTTTCAATTGACTTATTACTAATTTATTGCAATCAAACGAATATTCTATGACCAAATTACCCCTATAAGAGTAAATATGTACCTCCTTAAATGCATTGATGCGTGGAAAACTGAAGATGTATAACAGCAATTTGGTTGCAATGAATCGGTAATAAATCAATTGGAGGTAAATATGAATTTTTATTCAATTTTTTTTTTATCAATATCAACAAATTTGATGAATTTCGTACAATAAATGAATTTATTTGTTGGATCGACACAAACATCAGGGGCACTATATATAATTTTTTAAATTACATGAAAGTTTACATATATTACATTGAAATTAGGCGGGTGCAGCGTAATTATTCCTTATTATTACGTGTATGATTTCTACAATTCATAGCCTAACTTGGTGAGTTTCTTTGTTGGGGTAAATTCAATCAAGCTCTTTAGAGATTTGATATAAATATAAATACCTCTTTATTTCAAAAATTATCAACATTCCTTGATTTTTGATGAAATTACGTAATCGTTGTATGGAGGTTTGTAATTATCAATTTTGTTCTTGTTGTATTTTTTTTTAAAAAAATGAAAAACTATCAAAATACTAGACGAGGTGGATGAAAAATATTAAAAAAAATAATTATTGTTCATTTAGTACATAAAAAAATTCAAAAATTAAGTAAAATTATAATTTATAATCCATAATAACATTTTGATCTATTCACACATAAAAATAAATAAAACTTAAGGAAAATTAATGAATTTATCTAATGTTGGACGATCATTAAAATTAAAAGATCATTTATAATTTTAAAAAAAAAATACTATTTTAATAATTATGTCAAATCTCATATAACGCGTCCTATATTTTCTGAAAATATGTGCAGATGAACGTAGTCTAGTGGGTTAGGCTGGTTTAGGACACAGCAAATTCTTTGAATATTTGTTGCTTTTAAGCACCTGGACGGTTCCAGACTGCACTTAACCTTGTCATGCTACTTATGTCCACCAACCAAAAAAGCATGTTAGGAGTTTTTATTTAAGATCTTATTCCATCTTTTATTTTATTTAATATAAACACTTTTTGTACGCAAAAGTTATGTAATATGTTTTAAAATTAATTACACTTAATTTTTCTCTAAAAATACGACATTATATTATTTCTATTAAAACAATTTTGAAAGCATATTTGCACCCCTTCCAAAATTCATTTTACAACTATATCCCTTCATTAGTATTTAAATGTGATGTGGTTGAGGTTTTTTACTAAGGGATAAAATCGAAAATCTTACCTCGACACAATTGCGCACCAGGTGAATTACAATTTCCGCAAAAGGGGTGCTTTTCTCAAGAGAAAATGTGTCTAATCAATGAATAGTCTCCTCTTAAAAAATTAATATTTTTGGTATTTATAGTGATGTTGGTAATTATATGGTATGGTGAGTTGCATTTATTTAATGTGTGCCTCATATATGTTAAATTATTTTTTTACCCTTACAAATTAATGTTTTTTACTAATATACATCAAGATGAAAAATAATAACCTTAGATAAAAAGTACATAAACATCGACTTCACACCTCATTTAGCATTCCGTGCAAATCGTTGACTACATAACTAGCTTTTTCATTCACGAATGACTACGTTAATAGTTCAAGAATAATATTTTATTATAATTTACATCCTTTTGATGTACAATATTTAATCCCTTATATTTATAAAAATATTAATGAAAAAAGATTTTATAAACATGACGTATGTATATTGAATGAAATAAGAGATGGAAAGGGGCTCAATAATGTGAGCTTGCCTGCCAAAGAAACCACAAGCTTGCTTGGGACACTCTATTTCGGACCATTGAGGTGCTTGAGTTCATTCACATCTCAGTTGATATATTATAACTACACCATTTCATTTTTATCAGACAAAAAGAGATTGATCCGTGATACTGAATGTCCAACACAGCCTACAGAAACTGTACAATCTTATGTGTCCTTAAACAAACAGGTCTTCGAACTATAACTCAGTCAAAAAGTTTACCTTGGACCGAACTCGGACCTCTTTTCATTTCGTCCAAGCACGACTATGTACCCGATGGGATGGGGTCGTGCACAGAGAACCACATCATGCAGTGTTTTCATTTTCTTGACTCTTCAGCGGACATTCATCCACGAACTGACATGGGTCTCCAAGATTCTGCCGTTTGGTAGCCCTCTCTTCTTCGAACATCTGTTTGAGAGGATAAATTTAAACAGAAGGCGAGGTAAGTATGGAAAGAATGGATGCAACGTACCTTTTTGGCCATGTATTGCAGGATCTCTAGAATTTCAGAAAATTCAGGCCTCAACACTGGATCTTGCTGCCAACACTTTTCGAGCAGTTCCACTAGCAACGGATGAGTGTTCCTTGGTATTGCTGGTCTTAAACCCTGTAGTTCATATTAAGACAGAAACCGACAATTATCATTACATTTCGCTACTAAACGGACATTTGGAAAGAAAAAAAAGGTAGTTTCCTTGGCCTTCCGTATTTTGGTTACTTGTTAGATACGATGACTACATAATTCTGCAGCGTTTAGATGCATTCTTAAACATATGACGTCCAGGATTCTTCCTCTGCAAATTCCAAATTTCAAGTAATACGTAACTTGATTAGGCATGCAAGACACAACTATTCGCCAAGACACTGCTCCAGCCCACCCCCTCAAAAAGGAAAAAGAAAAAAGCAGCAAGAGAAGAAAGAAAGAAAATAGAAAAAACCAGAAAAAGGGGCATCGAAAACACATTCAGCGGAGGCAGTTAAAGCAACAAATAGTTTGAGATTGAAGATATTAGAACAAATAAGTTCTGATGAATCCCATCTATAAATGGATATGTACCTTCTGGACTACGCCGACTGCTGCCTGCAACGGTGTCAAGTGCGCATAGGGAAGCTGGCATTTCGAAAATAATGAAGTGAGTATTTTTCACCTGTCGAAGTTTGAGTGAAATGGCAACTCACAGATATACATGGAATAAACAAATTGATCATTTTTCGTGAAATATGCCTCACAACATACAGAACTAGCTTAATGAAAAAAGAAAAGATTCATAAAGATTGGTGAAAGTTTGAAGTAATGCAGATATGTTACTACGTAATACAACCTTCCCAGTCAGAAGCTCCCATAGCACAATCCCGAAGCTAAATACATCAGCTTTATGGTTGTAAGGCTTGTGCTCAATAACCTTCGATCATAATGAATAAGCCCGATTTAGAGAAGTTCAGATAACACATCTCCAAGAATGCATGGTTCGGCAAAAAGAAAAAAAATCGTGAGAGGTACAGTTCTCGAATCAACATGACAGGCCAATGAATTTTGTGTAGTATGTTGGTCGTATGTAGTATAAAAATGAAAAGATAAACACACCTCTGGCGCCATCCAGCGATACGTTCCAGTTTCCGCTGTCATAACTCCTGACTGAATTTGCACTCGAGCAACACCAAAATCAGCGATTTTAACCACCTGAATGGGATAATTTCTTACGGATGAGAAGGGAACTGAAGTTGCACTAGATAATAACGGCATGGCATGCTTTATCCTAGGCATGCATTCGACTAAGGAGAAATAAATCAGTTTAGGAATCTCATTATTTCTTACTTCATTCTCATCCATCAAAAGGTTGGCAGCCTTGAGGTCCCTGTGAATTATATTATTCTCATGCAAGTAGCTCATGCCCTTTGAAACATCAATAGCAACCTTCAATATAGCCGGAAGCTTGAAAAAGCTCTTTTGTTTATGCAGGAAATCATACACACTTCCACCAGACATAAATTCTGAAAAGAGAACAGATGTTAAATGCAAACTCCATAAACCATAGAGGGACAACATGGTTATTGGAACAAATGCATTATAAAACTAAACCATATTACCAGTAACAATGCATAACAGAGGTGGTCTTGTACATGCACCAATAAATTGTACGACATTTTTGTGCCGAACTTTCCTGAATAGCGGCAAGACATGAAGTCTATGTCACTATTTTGAAGGTTTCGATCAATTCTAAATGACTTATATACAAGTTTAATGAAGAAAAACACAAGCAAGCACAATTTAGAATTTAACCTCAAGATGTAGACTTCTTGGGCAAACTCCCGCTGCAGGTCTCTGTTAAGGCACTCAGTCTTAAAAATTTTGATGGCCACATCTTGACTGCGAAACAGACCTTTGTACCTGTGTTTATTTCGACATGATTGACTGATAGTAAGAAATTATCAATTAACTAGAGTGAGAAGAAAAGGTAAGTGAATAAATAAAGCTCACAAGTCTCCATTTGATCCTGCAGCAATCTTGTATTGAAAGGTCAACAAATTGGCATCAATTTCCCAGACATCATTGCCGTCAAACGGAATTTCCACGTGGTTTGGTGGTAACGTAAAACCACTCTGCCCTTGCCCTCCAACAGGGGATACTTGCTCTTGCTTAATAACTGACTGCTTCTGCAGCAAATTTCAGAATAAAAGGTTCAAACGAGCTAGAGATTATTATCTCTAAACATGTTTATCTCTTCTTGTACCTCAATGTTCGAAATTTCCTTCACCAATGTATCTCTAAGATGGTCGATTCCCTAAGAATTTGCAGTAAGAAGGCAGGAGGAGTAAGATAAATTCACGAAACTGTAACAATACAGGTTTATGGATATAAAACTCTAGAATTAGGATATCCAACATGATTCTGAAGACAAAAGATACTGGCAACTCAATGAGGTAGACAAAAAAAGAGACAGATCTGATCACCTATTTTATGTGTAGCACCTTAATAAACTGCAATTTCATGTATGTGGAAGACTCTTTGGCTATAAGTGTGTGTTTATTCCCATCATCAGAGATTGGAATAAAGCAGATTTCCCCTTAAAAGAAAACAGAAAGTACCTTTTCCCAACTATCAACGACGAAGACATCCAACGAATAACCATCAATCGTGCAAAAAGCATGAGCTTCTTGAATGTTCAACCCAATCTCAGACATCAGGCGCGTCAACTGAAATTTAATACAAGGACCTCTATTATTATAAAAAGAAACCATTTATAGCTCATATGGCATGAAAAGAACTGATTTAGATAGCTTCATCATCTTCCGACATACTAAAGCTCTAGCGCAGAAAATAAGAGTAAAGAACAGAAGAGCTAGTGACAAGGTGTCATGAATCCATTGCATAAACCACTAGTACCAAATGGATTTTCCAGTGATGAGGAAGAAACGGGAGTCAAAATATGGTTTATCTTTATCTCATAACCCACCAATACATAAAAGTACCGCAGAGGAGAATAATTCTTCCAGTTATACGTAATATTAAGGCAGACCTGATAAGTAAATCGGTAAAGGTGTTTACTGCAACTAAGTATGCATTTATGAGAATCAATAGACAAGATTATGTCATCAGCTTAACATAATCAGTAAAAGCATTCCATTTATCTTCATCTCTTTTTCTGTCCGGGCACTTTTTCATGCTGGAGAACTACATACAGGAAACAGAGATTCAAGAAGCGTTTAACATATTAACAACTTCAAAATGAAGAGGCATTACCCCACTAAGGAGCTTGGGCTTGTCTTTTGTTGAAATTGTTATTTCATGGTGTGGCCTGAAAATTTCAGAAGTGACAAACATATGAACTGATAATCCACCCCTATACTCATTCTACTATACAGAAAGCTCAACTATCATGAACAAATTAAAACACTGAAACAAACCAAAGAAAGCTCAAACTGGCTCAAACCTTTCAGAATATTACCCCAAAAAGTGTGATTTCCTACTGATAGAGCTATTCCCATCTTGAGCATCAGATGTATTTCCTTCAAAGGCAAGTTCAAAATTCGACGACAGGCCAAATGCAGGTGACGGATGAAGGCTGTAAATCAAAACAATTAGGGAGCACTAAAATAAAAGTTCACTATGATAAGCTCATGATTATCTTCTCACAGAAAAATGACTTTCGAATACATATTTAATGTAGTTAAGCGCCTAGGCATCATACATGTCTTGATGGAGAGCATTTCCTCTTTTGAAGCTTGAACTATCACAATTGTCAAAATTTCCATCCGGGGTGAGACGAACCTGCATTAGAGATGGCATAAGAGAGAAACTATGAACAGTTCATTATCAACTTGAAGTGGCAGGGTCCACAGAAGACGGTAACTAAAAAGTTAACTAACTAAGAGTGAGCTATGTAAGATTGATGTGTAGCATGCATCAAAAGAAACTAATCTAGAAATGGCGCGAAGACTTTGTCGCGGACTAAATGTCACTGGGAAACAACAAATAATACATTTCCTATTTAAGGGACTCAATTATTATCATGATATAGTATCTAAAAAGAACACGATTTTAAAATTGTCGTATTAATTCTGTTTCTTCATGACTGTCAGCACAAACCAATCAAGAGAAGTTGTGCCAGCGAATCATGATCCTGGATTCTAGGATATACCTGCACAAGGCGGACGTCAACTGCTGGTCTGGTGAGAGGATCACGTGCCATGTTCAACAATTTCTTGTGCGTCAGGACGTCCTCTGCCCGTTCAGTATTAACATCCAATGCGTAACTACATCAGCAGATAATCAGTGACGTCCCAATCGTTTTAACAGAATCATGCATTCTTGGTGTGCTGAAATTCATCAAATAAAGATACATGAAGTGATAAAACTTATAGAGTAACATTTCATCCCTGATAACATGAAACTTCAAGAATTCATTCAACCATTTTTACTTCTTTCTGAAAGATGTCTCCCTCCATAACTTGCAGTCTCTAAATAGCATGCTATCTTTGATTCGAGCAAAACATATCACAAAACTCACGGCAGTAAAATTATACTTTTGTTACATACAAATATGAATGTTCAATCAACTAATACACCTCATATAGCAAGAAAAAGAAGAGGCCAAATTTCTGTTCCTCCAGCAGGTTCCAACAAATTAACAATCATACCAAGAAACTGTAAAATTCATCTCCGAGCAAAATTACGCATCAAAAACAAAAATCCACCCCCCCCCCCCCCCCCCCCCCCCCCCAAAAAAAAAAAAAAAAATTCTTGGCCTTTCAGATACCAAATTCTCAACCGACATCCTTCTTTCTTTACCAACTCCCACCTCCCAAAACAACTCAAATCAATCAAAAAGACAAAGAAGAAAAACATTGTCCCAGATCATAAATTCCAAAACAGAGACAGAAAAGAAAAAGGGAAAAGAAAAAACAAACTTTACCGAAGAGGAAGCATGGTAAAATGAGCCCACAACTCATCTTCAAACCCGAAACCCGTGTTCAGCAGCCTCCTCAACATCCAATTCTTTCAATCTCTGCAACACTTCATGAAAAACTTCAACTTTCTGCCTTCTTTTTCGGCTCTGAACCGGTGACCACTCAGATTGCCGGCTGCTGCAGCCCTCGCTATCTCCCATAAAAATTGAAGAATTATTCACTTCAAGCCCACCAAATAAAGAAGGAAATTCATAAACCTCAAGGAATATGCACTTTGATTCAGATTCCCATCATTCACACACACTAAACGTAACAAAGGCAAGAATGACAAAAGAAAAGAAAGAAAAAAGAAGAGTTGGTGGGGCGTGATGCAAGTATCTTTGTATGTAAATTTCCGTGCATATTCCTTGTGGGCACTTGCACTTTGCATGAAAACCCAAGCTAAAACCCAAAAAAAATTATGAAAAAAAGAAAACGAAAAAGACACCAATATTGTAATGAATGTCGACGTGGATTCAAACAAGGCTGTCACCTTTGCTTGTATCACCCTTTCCTTGTCTGTTTTCCTACAGTTGATTTCTTTTCCATTATATCCATTTCAAACATTGAATCTTTCGATTAAATTAATGTTTTATGGTGTAGAGAAATTGGATGATTGTGACCTCCCGTTCGAGTTTATCCAGTAATATTGTTCGCTTCTCTCATTTTCCACTACAACTCATGACCTCTTCATCCCCATCTTCTAAATGCAACTTTAGAATATGCAATTGGGTGGGGTGGGGCGTTTCTTAAATTACGACACCTCAATGCTTGTTACACTTCCCCTTGTTCACATTGATTTCTATGCTTACAACTTTGGATTGCATAACAATTTGGATTCGGATATTTTCAATAATTTTTTAAAATTAAGAATTCATCAGTTCGTTATATCATGAATTTGATTATCAATATTTATATTGAGCTATAACTAATCAAAATTGTTATTAGTGTAGGTTTATATAAAACTACTAGTAAAGTAGACAAAAAATATATGCATACGTAAAATGAAAAATCTACACATTAACATAATTACAACTCATAATTCACAATTATGAAATCTCAATTTTATCGTTGAAATTAAATTCATAAAAAAAAATTTATTCATAATTTACTTATTAATCATATTGTAGATGCCGATGCCACATTCTGTACACAATACATCGATCAATACATCCATACATGTTATGCATCACTCATTCGTACATAGTCCATTGAAATGTTTTTAATCCTATATAACATATGCTAATACACTACTACAGTTTTTGTCCAATACGGTTCCGTAGAAATTTGGGATTCAAGTGGCACATCAAACTATGGTGGGCCAGCACTACAGAATAGTTTCTTTAAGAATGTTTTTTATTTTTAGTTTCTTATATAAATTATGGTTATTTTTCATAAAATTTGATATAATTATAAATACTTTATCTCAAATTACAAAATTATTCAACACAAAATCGATACGGGTAAAGTGCGTTTGACAGTGTATTTGAGATAATTATTTTTTTATATATAATTTATGAATTTGAATGTTCTTCAATTTAATTAGAGAAATATTGTTGCACTGTTTAATTTATGTTATGTAGTCCTTTTTTCCTTTTCCTTTTTCCTTTTTAAGGTTGTGTTTCTCATTTTTATTCCCCCAATAATATCATAGTTTACAATTTTCATTATGTCCAATGGTTATAATTCAGAAATAATATTTTGTTATAATTATAATTTTTCAATTTTATTTATATATATATATTATATTTATCTCTTTATAAATATAAAATTTATAATGGATGGACATAGACACATCGATGCAGAAAATATAGAAAAATTAGGACATGACACGACACTGACACAACTATATAATATTTAATTTTTATTATAATTTATTCTTAATTTCTCATAAAATTAAATATGCAATATAAACAATATCAAGATAAAATATAAAATAGGCATGTCTTACATCTATATTTTTAACCAAATGTGGCTTCAAAAATATACATAATCAATTTATTTTTATAGAGTACGCAATAAAAAAATCTAATATTCAAATTAACTAAACCATCATGACCATCTCCCAAATTTTAGTAATTTCCTCTAAAAAATTTTTAGTTGAGATAAGTGAGTTAATTTTTTTTAATTTTTTGTTAGTTATTTTTTTTAAAAAAAAAACTCAAAATTTTTTGATTGTATTCAAAACGTGTCGGACATGCGATCCGCGTGTTCGACATGTGTACGAGGAGTGTCGGTGTCTGACACGTGATTTTTTCAAGTATCCGTGTATTATAGTATAAAACTATAAATGAAAATGTCAAAATTAAAAAATTATGTAACTTTTCACGAGTCAATATTTTCTATCAAAATCCTAATAGAAAATTCAAGTGTGAAGGGTAAGATGTTTTCACTTTTCCAGCGAATCAGGGAAAGGGAGACCCCTCCTGCAACTTGTACAATATCAATATTTTTTTAAGCTATTTTATGTACCTCTGTAACTATAAAAATTACCTTCAGTAATTTTTATAATTATAGAGGCATATAAAATAGTTTCAAAAAATCCATATTGTACAAGTCTGCCTTCAGTAATCTCTAATGCTTTCTATTTGCCAACCCTTAATCTATTTTAGTGTAAATTGTAATTGTTTTTTTTAATTTAATATAATTATAAACATTATTTGTAAAATTATAAATACTTTTTTTAAATGAACAATAATTATGTAACCCATAAGATGCTACTTTACCTTGCAGATCTTTTTTTTTAAAGAAATTCTAATGGTGGATAAAGAAAATAATTCATAGGACATATTAATCCATACAAATACTTTATAAAAAAATTAAGATATAAATATAAAATAATAATTTATAATTCAAAATAATATTTTAACCGATTTACCATATAAATTGGATTGGAAGCTAGTGGAGGTTAATGAAATGGACTCGACGTTTAGACGAATATTAAATTAAGGGGTTAATTTTAATTTATTAAATAATAAGAAGATATTTTTAATGATGTCAAACTTCACAGAAGGTGCAGTAGTTTTACCCTCTATTTTATTGATGGATTAAACATGAAATACAGTGAAAAGATAATGTTAAATGAAAAAATATTTAGTGACGAGTTAAAATTGTTGATAATAATATGTAGTAAATGATAACAATTTTATGTTTATAACTGATGCGTACTGAATTTTTGGCCACAATATAAAATTGAAGGATCTTAAAAAAAATTCTAAAGATCAACGGAGACTAATCTTGCAAAAAAAAATGTTAACACTTTGATGTTTAAGTCAGTATCAATTTTAGTGAGAAAGAGTAAATATAACTTGATTTAAAGTGAGAATAATTGTGTAGGATGATGAGAAAGGAAATATATTGATACGGAGTGCACAAAAGACAGCTTCAAACAACCTAAAATTGAGAGAGAGTTGAGAGAATAAGTAAAAGTTTGAGAGTGAGAGTTGATGTTACTAAATAACCGTGCAAAAACTCTATTTCTAGGCTTGTGAGTAGGTTTGGAGGGTGGTTGCAGAATGCCGGATACCGTTGGAGAGCCCTTATCACTAAAAAAGAAACGTTTTAATTTGAACAAACATTGAAATAGATATAGCTATTTTATCAAGTCATGTTAGGTCTGCCTAGATTTTCGGAAAGTTGTTATTAGCAGCTTATCAGCTCAATTCTCGTCCAATCTGTACGAATCTAAGTGAGATCTATTAGTACGACTTGTCTTGATGTGTTGGGAAGCTATATAACGTGTCCGTTCAACTGTATGATAGCGTGTCCGGTTCGAATAGGCTTGTTTTTTGGGCCAACTAATTTAATAAATAAAAAATTAAGTCTATAGATTTTACCTCTGTTGATGGATCAATTACGCTTGCAACCAGTTAGGCTGGTGTGACTTACTTGTAAGCTTAGTCTATAAAAAATTTAGGGGACATCAATAACAAAAATAATTTTCATGTAAACAAAATGTATAAATTCTAGTTATTCACTATTACATAATCTTTTGTTATCTAATATATAAAGCAACATGATATCATTTCTGAGGGACAAAGGGTACAACAAAAGGACTCCATGGCCCAATGGATAAGGCGCTGGTCTACGGAACCAGAGATTCTGGGTTCGATCCCCAGTGGAGTCGACTCATTGATATTTGTACTTGTTTTTTCCTTTTCAAAGATAATAATTGTCAATTTTATTAAATTTACAAATAAAAAAGAAACAAACACTAATATAAATCCATTACCAATACCCTCACAATTTAATTAATTTATTTATTATGTAAAATTCAACAATGAAATTGTATATTTTATGTCGACCCACAAAAATAAATGTAGGTTGGAAACAAGTAGTAGCGGTAGTAGTAAATAGGGGAGAAGACGTATTCAATGTTGGAATCTTTGTCTGACGGCAACAAATGTAATTAAAGCAGACCCCCCCCCCCCCCCCCCCCCCCGTTGAGGAGATTCTTTGTTATTTATTGCGATGATGGCAGTGCAAGTTTGGTGTTGGTATTTATTGATATAAGAGTAGAGGCAACAATGAATCAACAATCCCACTTCTCTCTCTCTCTCTCTCTCATTTACTCCCCTCAACCAACTCCCATCCACCCTCACAACCTGAAATCACTCTCACCAAAATTTGTAATCATCTCTCATTTTTGCTTATGCACAAATAATTTTTACAATTTAATTCTGTATCTTTAAAACTTTAGCAATCCAATTTGGTTAGGGAATTGCATGCAGACTTGCACATAACTCAGTCCTATTACAACTCTGGTCCTGTAAATCAATTCGTGCAGGATGAAAAATCCCAACTCCAAGTTATAGGACTAAAAGTTACAAGACTAAATTTTGACAATCAATTTGTACATGATAAAAAGAATGTCACTCTACTAATTAAATTACACGACTAGAATTGTATTTTTTCCTCAATAATCTGCAATATCAATATATGTATATATGTATGTATATATATATGTTGTATTCATTATTTAGGGTTTATGCTTGTAGTAATTGGAGCAGATGAACAAGGATGGAAAAGGAAAAATGGGATGAATGGGAATGGAGAGTGATGTGTTTCAAATGGAATAAGAGGATCTATAGGAAAGACTTTGTATTTATACAGTCAGACTGCAATGTTTTCCCAATTGTAATAAGTGTTTTCATCTCATCTCTTTCAATTTCATTCACACTATTTTTATATATACTTTTGTCCATTCCATATATTTATGGAGGGTGAATTGGTAATTTTACATCTAAAATCGAGTCACTGGATCGTCATTATATATATATGAGAATTAAATATATATTTGGGCTACAAACTATTAACATGTTACAATTAATAATGCTCAAATTTC
The DNA here is from genome assembly GCF_000512975.1 of Sesamum indicum. NCBI lineage: Eukaryota > Viridiplantae > Streptophyta > Magnoliopsida > Lamiales > Pedaliaceae > Sesamum > Sesamum indicum. The sequence continues at coordinate 2,318,454 of NC_026151.1, forward strand.
TAAGTTCTCATGACCTATCTTGGACATCTCTCCACCATTCATCAACTATCAACTAATGGTGGAGATCTCGTAGAACTGGCTGGTCCAAGACCTCCTAAATGCACTACGCGTATATAAAAGAAACCCTAAACATATATATGTATATATATATATATATATATATCTTGGTCTTTTCTCCTTAAAATTCCACTTCATTCTAAACAAAGTTATCACAGTAGCCATCTCGAACCAAGAATGAAAAGTACCTAAAGTAGCCAGGATATTAATGAATTACATGGACGTCGATTGATATATATATATATATATATATATATTAATGTTGAAAATGATAGTCTAACACAATTAATGAACACGTACGTCTCAATTACTTAGCACAAGTTGGTAATTAATTTTGATGAGTTTCTGGTTTACATTTGATCGTATGGCGAATTAATGCAAGAAATGCGACTAACTAATAATCAGTAGTATTAATTAGTTAAACTATTATCATATGAAAAAGAAAAAGGTTGTATTTTATTTTATAGTTAATTTTGATATATATCTTCAAATTTTCAGATCAACTTTAGGTCTATGATGATTCATATTTGCAGCAATGTCGTCCCACTTGGATAATCCTGAAATTCGTTCACACAAATTACTATTTCAGATTAGAAGATAATACATCATTGAAATTGATAATAAATCAGGAATTATTGTCAGAAGATTATGGTATGGTAAAATCAATTAAGACCAATGTTACTATGTTCTCGTTTTTGTACGAAAAAATAGCAAGTCTCCAAACTTCAAGATCCAGTTATTCAGCAAACTGGGAACAACTTTTTAAGATTAAACAGCGTACAATCGTCGTAGATTCTATGTATACAAGAATCGAATCGATGGTATGTACTCAAGAAGTTCAAAAATCTATACAAAAAATTAAGATCTGCTGCAATTCAAATTAAAAAAAAAAAAAAAAACCAAAATTAGAGGAATAGAGAATACCTAACTAGACATCTAGCTATTGTTGGAGTTGGGGGTTGGGGAAATATATATACTTAAACCTAATTATACAAGTACTAATTCAAACTTGAAAATCCTAAACATATATAATCAAACCTTAGGACTGGAATATTGGCGGTGTTCTACTCCTTAGATAGCTAGCAAAAAGCACATGAAAAAAGCGCTAAGATATTGGCACGGCTCAATCAGAACGCAAATTATATAACTCTCAACACGTTTACGGGCGCGCCTTGTGACATGGAGTCGAGCTTATAAACTTGTAATTTACGTCTGAGTGAGCCGAGCCAACATCATAGAACTATTTCAAAACCCTAGCATTCTCTTTGGGAAATACATATATAAAGAAGAGCATATATGGATTGAGTGAAGGAAGGGAAGAAAAGACAAGTGTGAAAAATTGGTGTAAGTTTGATGGAGTTTTAAAGGAGAAGAAGAAGAAGAAGAGAAGAGAGTGCATTTAAAATGGAGCTAGGAGTAGGAATAGGAAACCCTAGAAAAAAGAGGAGCAGGAGCAGGAGCAGGGACATTAATGGGAGCAGATGACCCATAAAGACACATATTATTCTCTATTTTTCTTCTCTCACTCCAAATTGCAATCAATACAAAGGAATCATGCACCCCATCACTCTATTTACACTCTCTCCTCTTTCTGAATTTTTGTACAGTCAATTTATTTCTATTGCATGCAATAATCTGATCATGTAATAATCTTCCCTCTAGCTACTTTTCTTGTCTTTTGCTTACTATTCAACTTGCTTTCTACCTATACCCAAAACATCTCCCTCTTTATCAACTCTATCTTCCTCATCAGTGTATCTATGTTGTCCTAACTAATATTTGCAATAGCTTTTCTTTTTGTCTTATAGAAAAACACTACAACAAATATAATATATATATTCATCGTTAGTTGTCATAGTTAATGATAAATAGTTATTAATCAAGATCACGCAATGATTGTTGGCCGTGATTTCTACAAGAGTGACTAAAACATTTGCCATATATATATTTTATCCTTTTCTGATCATGGCTTTTATAATTAAGCTGTGGCAAGTAAGTTTTTCATAGTGAAAAATCTACTTTTTGTATCGGTTTTATATAACCACGCATTGTTAATACTCGTTATTAATCACATTTTTTTAGCTATAACCATTAATATTGTAGTTAATAGTAATTTTTTTTAGTGAAAATTGTAGATTATTGGCTAGTAAAAGTTGGGAGCTTTCAAATTTAAAAAGAAAAGAAAAAAGTGAAAAGTGGGGAAAATATATAGTTAAAGTTGGAGAGTTTGATAAAACATTCACTCAAAAAAATGACTATTGGCTATAATTTCAATAACTATGGATTAAAAATCGTGGTAAATAATTTTTATTGACCACAGTTAAATAAAATTGATGCAAAAATATAAATGTTCCACCAAGAAAAAGTTTTTTACCATGGCTTTTAACCATGACAAATATTTTAGCCATCTTCACAGATACCATGGCCAACAACCATTACATGACTATTTGCTACAATTATTTTATTTTCAACCATGACTAAAATTGTATTTTTTTTGTAGTGACGTAACATTTATAATTTTATTAGTGAGCTGCATAAGTTGGTACTGCAGTTGTTTATAAACTTAATTAACTTAACTAATTTAGAAACACAAGTTGCATAATTAAATTAAAACACTACTTTTTTTCAAATTATTTTTAATAATAAATTAATAACTACTTATTATAAACTATTGCGGCCGTTTAAGAATCTTAATTAAAAAGCAAGAATTAAGGTATTATAATATTTGATGCAATTCCATTTAGAATATGATTACATAAAATAAACTTCTGGTGAGTTGGTCTTTATTGGGCCCAAGTCCTAGTCGGGTCGGTCTTGCCGATTAATGATTATTTCCTAAATTTTAATAGTAGGAATTAATATAAATATATATAATGTCAACTTAATATAATAATAAAAATATATTAATTGAAACGTCTATTTTGATACTGAGTTTAATCAGATGTGTACAAATGCATTTAAAGTATATATATGCACTTGATGTTTATTACATTAATTATTAAATTTGAGGCGTCAATGTACAATATTGGCAAAACTGGTCGAAAAATGAAAAATCTTCAAATCGAAGGGGTCATGTTCAAATTATGTGCTAGCTTCCAGCCAATTAAATATTTTTTGGGATATTTGAATTAAATGTGCTATTTTTTTATAAAAAGAATAATTATGATCTTCAATTGTAAATTCAAAATCGAAGAGGACCAAAATTGCAGTTCCTACACTAGAAGAAAAATAACATTATTAGTTATGGTTAAAAAAATGACAGTAAATAGTTATTGACCACGGTTAAATGATGTTTATTGACTGTGATGTTTGCAGGGTGTGGTTAAAATATTTGTCATGATTAAATATCATGGCGAATGTGTTTGACATGGTTAAGAGCCACGGAGAATATTTTGGATATGGTAAATAAGATAAGTTTTCGCGTTGATTTTATTGAATTATGATTAATAATAATTATTCACTACAAGAAAATAGAAGTTTAGTGACACAAGAAACAAGTGACAATTTTAATATTGTCACTAATTATATATATTTAGTAAAGACTATTTAATTTGTCACCATAAGATATTTTAAAATTTTAATAATTACTATTTTTTTTAAAGTTTATTATTAACATGAATTAATGACAAAAAAATGTGCCCAAATATATCACTAAATGCATTTAGTGACTCGACAATTTATTGACGATAAATAATAGTTGTCGTTATTTTATATTGTCATTATAAAGACGTCACTAATTGTATTTAATAACAACTTTATATACATTTTTTTTCACTAATAATTATATAGTGACAAAATAAAAATTATTATCATATATTATTAATGATAACTTTAAAATTATTACTTAATAATTTATCACTAATATCATATTTTCTTGTAGTGATTTACCATAATTTTTTATCCATAACCATTAAAAATGTAAACAATGGTAATTTTTTTTCTAATGGTATAAGACCAAAATTGCATTCCTTATGTTAAACACAATTCCAACAGGCCTTAACTCAACACTCTGTCATCGTATAAAAGCTCAAATCTCACTGAAGAAACTAAGCCAAGCGGGCCGCAGGGCCCAATTTTAGCAATTCAACCCCTTATTCGCTAATTACATTTTTTAATTTCAATTTACATATTCCTATCTTAATTATATGGATAAATTACAGCAAACTCTCAGGAAGTTTTAATAAACTTATAAATATTTTTTTATTATTTAAAAAAATTATCAATATTTTTTAGTATTAACAGCTATCTCACAATTCTCAATTCGTTAGCTCCATTAAGTTTTCAATCATTTTCTGTGGTGAAATTAAAATGTCATTTTGTAACAAACGTTATCCAATTTAGAAATATCATATGTAATACATGTTAATTATATAATTGATTATTTTTTTTAATTGTACACCAATCACACTACAGATAAAAAGACGTACGTTTCAACATAGTTTGGCCCACTTGTGATGCCATTAATTGGTTCTGGCCATTTGCTTTTTTCCCATATGCAATTATGTTTGACGGCTGTACCACAAACACAACCCTACTGGAAATTTTCACAACGTTTTAAATCTCTAAACAATTGCCACTATTTAAAGTTTATTTCACGCCATGAATTTTTTATCTTGATGCGTGCACTTGTTTCTTTTTTATCTTTTTTGGTGTTAAAATAAGTGTGATATATTTGTCATGTAATTATTCACTTTTTTTAAATTATACATTAATTATACTGTAAATATATTACATGTACTATAAAATTGGTTTAGGTCCAATCAAAGTCAATTTATGTTAGGAATCGATGTAAAAATACTATAAAATAAAATTTTTATTGTAGTTAATAAAATGAGTTAACTTTAAATGTATGTGAATAAAAATTATTATAAAATTAATTAATTGTAGAGGAAATAAATACAATTAATTAGAAGTATTTAGGACCATCTACATTTTACTAGGTGTGCTGGTTAATTTAGGGGGCCTCCTCCTTAATAATAGTAGAGGGTAAATTATATTTTTGATCCTATAAGTGAACTTATTTTTAATTTTTATCTCATATTTAGGTTAATTCGTACATTTAGTCCCATATGTGGATTTTTTTTTCAATTTCAGGACTAAAGGGGGGATTCCGTTAAAAACTTAACACCAACCTCAAGTTTTTAACGGAATCCCCCCTTTGATCTTGAAATTGAAAAAAAATCACATATAGGACTAAATGTGCGAATTGGCTTGAGTGTGAGATTAAAATTAGAAACAGGTCCACTTATGGGACCACAAATGTAATTTTAATAGCCTACCCACCACCATCTAGCCTTCAGCGAGTTATCTTCATTTTTTTTCACCAATCTCCTAACCTGCGCTCCGGTCTTCTACTACTTTTTTGTCTCCATCTCGGCCACTGCGCTTTAGCTTGCAGTTGACTACTTGTGAAAGCCAACTTTAGACGGTCATTCTGCACCATCACCCACCTTCAATCTCCCCTCCTCCGTTGACTTCTCCTCCTTTTCTCGGTCTATCATTCCATCGTGTTTCAACATCCTCCTTTTTTATTTTTATTTTGTGGTTTATTTTTATATATAAATTGAATTATATATTTTATATTATATTTTTAAAATGTGTATAATTGAGAAAGTATATAACAAATTTATAGTTTAAATATAAAAATATATTATAATTGGAGTCACTAAAAAAAATATCTTTTCTTGTGACCAATTTTATATGAGGAAACTAAATTTTGTCATATATAAGAGTAAATTACATTTGTGGTCCCATAAGTGGACCTTTTTTAATTTTAGTCCCACACTTAAGTCAATTCGCACATTTAGTTCTATATGTGGATTTTTTTTTTCAATTTCAATACCAAAGGGGGGATTCCATTAAAAAATTGAGGTTGGCGTTAAATTTTTAACGGAATCCCCCTTTGGTCCTGAAATTGAAAAAAAAAAATCCATATATGGGGCTAAATGTGCGAATTGGCCTAAGTGTGGGACTGAAGTTGAAAACAAATCCACTTATGGGATCAAAAATATAATTTATCCTAATAGTAGAGATATAAGTTATGTTTATAAAATTTTATATTATTTATATATATTTACATCTGAAGTATAATACAATAAGTACTTATAATAAAAAGTCTGGACTGATTTATATTTCTAACATCCTTTCGTTCCTATAATTTAACAAATAATCTACTATTTTTGATAGGCCCTCCACCTGATAATCACTAAAGTAGCTTATCATCTCCCCTAGAGTGAAAATCTTAGTTCAAATTTAATTTGATCAAACTTAAAAATTAATTATATAACAAAATAATATATATTTATTATAATTAATTTATAATTTAAAAAAAATGATCGTTGAAACAAATATATCTTATTTAAACTCAGTCGATGCCGACCGATTGGGTAGCCACCCAATTGGGTCTTCATTTCTTTTTTCTTTTTTCTTTTCTAGTATTTTTTTAAAAAAAAAATTAGCACTTATTGTCACTTTAAGTAGTAATATTTTATTGCATTAGAAGTTTTTAAAACATTAATATTATATGTTAAATTAAATTTCAAGATGTGGGTTATAAAAATAATTATTTTCTAAAATTGAAGAAAAATTTTAGTCGATATCACTTATGCGAAAGAAATCTCTTTTAATTATGATCTTCGGTTGAAAAGAATATTAATAGTAGAGACGAAAAATTCCATTGCAATAAAAAGATATTAATAAAACCAAAAAAAAAAAAACGTGCTAGGAGAAAAAGTCAAGAGAAGTGAAGGCTTAGTGGAGTGCCCTCAACTAATTGGCATCAACAGATCAATCACATTTTTTATATGATTGATTCGGTATGAACGATAATTTTCATCTTATAGCTTATAAATAAGGAAAATTTTAGTTCGAATCAAATTCAATTGAATTCGAACTAATCATATTATAAGTGTAATATACTTGTCATATAATTGATATATAATTTAAAAAAATAATGCACTTATTCTTTGATTCACTTGCTTAATTTGTCATTGATTTGGTTCTAAAAATTTTCTTATAAATAATGGATTAAATCCATTTTGATCCCCTGTGATGTATAAAAATATAAAAAATCCCCCTATAAAATTTTTAATATAAAAAATCACCCCCATGTTACGAATAAATAATCTTTGTTGAGCTGGTTTTCCGCTTGCAATCCTTACTTTGATCAAGTTCGAGTTAAGGTGATCTCAACTATCACAAACCTCTGTAAGAATAAGACGACTATGGTTGCTAGATAGGAAGTATGAACTAAAAGCCGAAGCCTAACCTAGCGGGGTTAATCCACTACTCCTAACTTCTATGGTGGGAATCCTAACGCCGATCGACCGACGATGGCTCCATACCGGATAGACTACTTGGCTCCAATTCACTCTACGGGTCTACTGCTCTAATACCGAACTGCCTATTCCGAACAGAGAGAGGAATAGAATAGTAGCTCTACTGGTCGATCCCCTATGGACTCTGAGCTAGATGTTAGAGTTGGTTGCTAGGAGTTATGAACTAGTTCTTCCTTATGAGCTATAGAGCTACTGAGTTCCTTCTTAAAGAGCTTTCTCTAGACTAGGGGTGGCAGATGAGTCGAGTCGACTCGCGTAGCCTCAATTTTGAGCTTGACTCGAGCTCAGATGTGTGTGTTCACCAGCTCGCGAGCTAGCTTTATATATATATATATATATTTTATTTTTAAATTTTTTATATATTTAATTTTATATTTAATATTTGATCAATTTTATAATCAAAATTGACCATATATTATTATTATTAATCAATATCATACATTTTATTTTGAAAAATAATAAATTATGGTACTTTTATTCGTTTATAACTGATTGAAAAATAAAAAATTAAGGTGTTAGGTCGTACCAACACTATAACTGATTTATTCGTTTATACATGTGTATTTTTGCATCAATGATCAACTCGCAAGAATCAAGCATGATCCTAGCCTTAACCGAAAAATCTCTCTCGTGTCTTCATTAGGTAATTTCAATTATTTTCTAGTTTATAATTAGTTTTTAATTACTTCTTGTTATCATCAATCTCCCCCCTTTATTTTCTTTTCTTAAAGAAATCAACTTAAAACCAGTTTCTGTGGATCGACCATACTCCCACTTTTACAAGTGTAGTATGAATTATTTTTTGTGATCTCGACACCCACCAAAGACCGTATCCATTAGATCATATTGTGCGGTTTGATTTAAAATCACATGGTCTGATTCTACGATACACCAACTTGAATGATTATTCTTATGTTTTGAGTATGATATCTTGACATCCGTATGTCCAATAAGTCTAAAACTTTACCAAGTATATTTTTCTATAAGTATGATCATATCTAACGGTCTGATCTGAATTTTGATAGTCCGATTAACCCATGTTGTTCAACAATGTAAGATGATAGTTACATCAATATAATACTAACATTTATAAATATATAAATTTACTGCAGATTATGAACATATATTAATCTTAATTGCATATGTATTTCAATTGCATTATTTCAGATAATTGATACTTTTCTATAACTTTAAACTGTTCAGAATGATTTTTTTTTTGTACATTTTACTAATTATATTACTACTAAACTAATCAGTAGTTTATATTTATAACAATAAATTAGAATTTCATACTATATTTTGATATATTTATAATGTAGTATACATTATACAATCTATTTTGTTACTTATAAATTTATGTAAAAAATTGATGATTCTCATATTTAATCTAATAATAATAATAATAATATAGTATGCATTATACAATCTATTTTATTACTTATAAATTTATGTAAAAAATTAGTGATTCCTATAATTTAATATAATAACAACAACGATAATAATAATAATAATAATAATAATAATAATAATAATAATAATAACGACAATAATAATAATAATAATAATAATAATAATAATAATAATAATAATAATAATAATAATAATAATAATAAACAAAAAAATTAAAAAAACAAAAAAAATTAAAAAAATTAGATTGAGCTCGACTCGAGCTCAAAATTACATAATTGAGCTCGAGTTCGATTCGTTGACAGCGCTACTCTAGACTATATAACATTATATATTAAATGTTAGAGAATGACAAAAATGTCAAAAAAATAAGGTACTTTTTATAGAAAAAATGGCAGTCAAAGTGTGTGACCCAAATTTTGTATGAACAAGTTTTTTTTACCTTTCTTTTGTATCAAGGGGGTATTGGATACTTTAATTTTTATAAATTTTCTTTTAAATATTCCTATTATCAAATCGAGTGTGTCTGGATTTTTCCCTATAAATAATTGTCATCTGGGACTTCCCAAAGCCACGCCAATGACTCAAATTGTATTCTTCATCAAAACGCAGACGTACTAAACCTTATCCATGGCTCCCCAGTCGACCAACAGCAAGAAATCCACCCTCATGCCCCTCCTCTCCGCCGCATCTCAGCCCCCATCGACGCCCAAATACGATTCTCCACTTCCGAACAATACCCTTTTTGATTTTATACAGTCCATCATAGTCAACAAACAGGAGAATAAAGAACCCTTTTACGTGCTGGACTTGGGTGTGGTCGCTTCCTTAATGAACCGATGGACTCGCAACCTCCCCAACATCCGACCCTTTTACGCCGTCAAATGCAACCCCGATGCTTCATTCCTCAGCGCAATGGCCGCACATGGCTCGAACTTCGACTGTGCAAGCCGAGCTGAGATTGAAGCCGTTTTGTCGCTTGGTGTATCTCCGGATTGTGTAATCTTCGCCAACCCATGCAAACCGGTGCCGCACATCAAATACGCAGCAGAAGTCGGCGTCAATCTCACAACATTTGATTCGGAGTTTGAAGTTCTGAAGATCCGAAAACACCACCCGAATTGCGAGTTGCTGATTCGGATCAAAGCCCCGGATGATGGAGATGCTTCGTTCCCCTTGAGTAAAAAATACGGTGCTCTACCGGAGGAAGTCGAGCCGCTGCTCCGAGCTGCTCAAGCAGCGCAGCTCCCAGTTGTCGGCGTTTCTTTCCACATTGGCAGTGGCGCGAGGCGTGCAGACGCATACAGAACCGCTATTGAAGCGGCTCGAAAAGTGTTCGATACAGCGGCTCATATTGGCTTAAGTAAACTGCGGTTGCTCAATCTCGGCGGCGGCTTCACGTCCAGAGGACAGTTATTTGAAGCCGCAGCAGAAACTATAAATGCTGCTGTAACAGAATACTTTGGGGGTGAACCAGGATTGACCGTCATGGCCGAGCCGGGGCGGTTCTTTGCCGAGTCGGTGTTCACGTTGGCTACCAACATAATCGGGAAACGCGTGAGGGGTGAGGTCCGAGAGTACTGGATAAACGACGGGATCCATGGGTCAATGAACTTCCGATATTTTCAATATGTGCCGTTATCGACGCCGTTTGCATGCATGTCGAGGCCGGAAAATCTGATGTGTCATGGAGAGATGACGTACAAGTCGACAGTGTTTGGGCCCACCTGTGATGCCTCAGATGTAGTGTTCACCGAGCACCAGCTCCCGGAGCTGCAGCTCAATGATTGGCTGATTATTCCGAATATGGGTTCGTACACTAGGGCTCTGGCGTCTTACTTCAATGGGTTCAACCCTAGTACCAGTTTGACCTACGTGACTTACTCCAAACCCACTTAGCTCTCTCACGAATTTGAATCTTTGAGCAGATTTAATGTATTTCATGTTCTGTTACGAAAAATTTTTAATTCAAATAAAATTAATTATATGATAAATATTATTTATTTATTGTATGATTGATGTATAATTAAAATTAATTATATTTATCCTTATTAATGTATATGATCAAATTTAATTTAAGCAGGAAGTTTTCGATCTTTTACTTATTACATTTCATCATTTGTATCCAGTATTAGTTAAGACTGATCTCTTGATTTATGTCTTCAAAGAGTACATACAAGATTATATTTCCCCTGGAGTAATGCTGTATAAATTACCATCCCATATAACATTTCATAAGATATGGTTTCTTTAATATATATATATATATATATATATATAATAGAAAAAAAAATGCATGCCATCCCTTTGTAATATATGAAAATGAAAAATACTCTTCTGTGAACAAAAAAAGGTATCAAATTTTTATATTTTTAAGAATAAATTAATTTATCCCTAATTTGAAAATAATCTATACGCATTTTAGAAAATAACTTAAAAATGGAAACAAATATAATGATGATTGTTGAGGTATTAAGGTAGAGGTGTGAGTTTTTTACTATCATATGTAGTGGTCTGAAGTTGGGAGGAAAGAAAAGAGTGATGATGATGACGACCATGGCTGTCTCATCTTACCACTCACAAATCACACCCCATTGAAATTTCAACTTTGTGGGTCCCATCCACCTTGAATCTATTGTTGATTTTTATTACGGTGCAGAGCCGTCCCTAAGACCTTACCATAATGGTTGGATTCATTTTTTAAGTATTTTGTTGTATTTTATGGAGATAAAGAGAGAAAAATAAAGATAAATAAGTGTGTGTTAGAAATAATGTGTATGTTTGGATTTATTTTTGGAGATAATTTAAAATAAGTATTATATGTTTAATGTTGTGTTTTGGGAGACAAAAATTACTATTTATTGTCAAATTATGTCTTTTTTTATATATATTTATATATATGTGTATGTATATATATGTATGTATTTATACTAAAACAATTAAAAATACCTAAATAAAATATTTTTGAATAATAACAAATATTGAATATGTTTTGACTTGTTTCGAAAATAATTTAAAAATAAAAATAAACATAGTAACTACCCTTTTGAACAAAAAATAAACCCCCCCCCCCAACTCAAACTTGAAAATTTCATTTCATCTTTAGAGTTTTTATAATAGATAAAAAGTTGAATATTTTATATGTAATGTGTACAAACCAGAAACTTTAATGCCTTATAAGTCTTAATATCTCATTTCATTTATTAGCAAAACGTCTTCTAAAAATAAAATCATAAGCTTTACACTTAAATTAAAAAAAGCGAGTAATACTTGACACAATTGAAGAGCAAGGATTGATTTACAAAATGCATCAAAACAATTTTTTCCTCTTAACTATAATGAAATAAATGATAGTAGTGGTACCCGGTATGGTATTGGGTAGACCTTCATTTGGATATCTATTCTAATTGAGTCCCTTATGCAATTCCAGGGGTGTGTGGGTCCTAATCGTTAGTCACTTATGCTATTATGAATAATTATTTTCGATTTTTATTGTATTTTGAAAGTTGAGTTGGACAGAATTGGATTTTTACAAAATATTAGTAAAATTTTTATATTTATCTTAACTTACACGTACAAAATCTATGTGCGTGGGAATGGCACGCGACATCTGTCAGTATCTACTAAAACAGGACTAGTTAATGTGCATGGAATTGGGGACAGACTCAAAGGTCATAGAAATTACTTCACGTAAGCTACTTGCTATGAGTTTAAATTAGGCGTTAAGTTAAAAATAATGAAAAGGTGAACAAAATATGTATTAGAGGAGTAGTTTAATGTTATGGGAATATGATTAGAAGAGAAAGATGTGTAGCACCCATCCAAGAACCAATTTGTAATTTTCCACTTCTATAATTGGCGTTGTGCATATAGAGTTTCCATGTTTATGTCAATCTACATGAGAAATTTACCCCCTAGTTAAATATATATATATATATGTAAATCACCCTAATAGAAATGTACTTTTAAGTGGAAAGTGCTATAATTTTTGTGAATATGATGTAATTCAATTACTTGTTACAATTTGTATTGTATCCTAGTACGAATCATTTTGAAAAAAATTTAGCTAGTGATTTTGTATTTAGCAATAAAATCGTGGTTTCAACAAAAAGTCAAAAATTTTAGTTCAAATTGAATTTGATTAAATTAAATTAATATATAATTTTTTTAAAAAAATAATCAATTACATTATAAATATATCACACATACTGTGTGATTGATTGGATGAGATTTCGATCATTATCGAATTTTCATAGATGATTAGATATTTATTTTTATTTATATTTATCGTTGATTGTATAATCCACTATCCACATTATTTATAAATTATATAGTACACCCTCAGCAGCTAATAAATAAATAAAATCGTAGCCATCTAGGTATTCTAGTAATAATGGATTAGGCCCAAAATAGAGTAGGCCATGAGGAAAGCTTTCACTTATATAACTTTTTTAGGGCCCAAAATAGAGTAGCCCAATAGTTGGGCTTTGTAGGTAAGGCAGCCCATTAGCCTGTTCTGGAATAATTTTATTCCAACCGGAACAAAAATCTAACAGATTCTCTGGTTATTAAAGTCCCAATAATATATAAATATAAATAAATACACTCCATTTTCATCTCTTTTCGCCATTGCTGATATTCTCAGAAACGGGACACGGAAAATCACTGAAGCCTCCGCGTAAAATCATCGGAAATGGAAGCCCTAACCACCACCACCGGAGCTGTTTCTCTGCCGATTTTCTCCCCTATGAAATCCAAAGACGCTTCTTCTTCCCGGCGGATCCTCCGGTTCTCCACTTCCCCAAGAAGTGAGTTCTCGTTTCTCGAATTTTGGTCTTTGATCGTTCGAGTTTCTAACTCTCTTTTTTCTCTTGCTTCTCAGATGATCATAATAGTAACAATGACAGCGGGAATGATCTCAAGTCTGATTCCAGTGACTCTGCCCTCGTCCCCGTGCTCAGACATCAAACTCTCTCCAAGGTGGGAATTTTAATTTGCTTTTTCCTTTTTCTTTTTAATAGGAGTTCTTATTTTCTGATGATTGAATATATATATATATATATACATATATAATATATATTTTTTGCCTTTTATTTCTGTTGCAGGATGCTGCGATGGGGCTGGTACTGAGTGCGGCTAACGTGAGAGGATGGACAACCGGATCGGGTATGGAAGGCCCATCCGTGCCCGCTGGTTCGGACTCTGATTCTGGTATGGAGCAGGTGTCCACTTTCCCCTGGTCGCTCTTCACCAAATCACCTCGGCGTCGGATGCGCGTTGCGTTCACATGCAACGTTTGCGGGCAGCGCACGACCCGCGCCATCAATCCACATGCCTATACCGATGGCACTGTATTTGTTCAGGTATGCATATGTGGTGTGTGCAATAATTAGGAACAAATTTAAGGTTGAGTATTGCTTTTCTTAGTCCTAATTCTTTGTGGCAATTGGTTTCTGGTAGCTTGGATAGAAAAATTACTGAAATCATGTTATTTCAACAAAGTTGATGCAAGATTATGTTTGAGTTGACAATATGTTCTCCCAACTTAGAATTCGCTAGATCTTATGTTATATAACATATTTCATTCTTAGCCGTATTGATTGGAATTTTTTCCTTTTGCTTTTTAAGTGTTGCGGGTGCAATGTTTTCCATAAGCTGGTGGACAATTTGAATCTGTTCCATGAGATGAAGTGCTATGTGAATCCGAGTTTCAACCCAAACCCAAATAATGATGTGAACTTCAAGTATTTTGACTTGGACGAGGACAAGAATGATGACATTTTTCCACTGTTATGAATGGTGATAGATGCTGTGAATGGTATTTTGTGGTAGTGATTTTCATATTTATGTACATTCTATTGGTCTTATAGGCGGACTGTATGTTATTGTGCTTGTAAATAGGGATACACCGTTCTTATGGTTGAATAAGTAGTATCAGTGCAAGATGGTATAGAGCTCTGTTCTAAATAAATTTGTACATTTATTGATATGATGGCATGTTTGTGATCAAGGACTCATTGTGAGTCACTATTGCCCTGTACTGGTGAATTAGTATGTTCCTTTTGATAGGCAACCTTTTTCTATTAAGTTCCTTGTGAATGAATTTAAATTTAATTTCACAAGTGTTCCTTCTTTTAGGTTAGCTAATGGAAATGGCTCTGATTTTTTCTTCTTTTATAATTTTTCTGGTCAAAGGTTTATCAAGAAGAGAGAGGTAGGATAAAGACGGTGTTGACATATGTTATGTGGGGAGAGAACTGGCATCTCGTATGTCTTTATTTTGAATGCATTTACACGTTTCAGTTGTGTTATAAGTATTCTGCATCTTGTTGTGTTTAGTTTAAGGGTGGCTGAAGAGAAGGAAAGTAACTAAAACAGAGGGAAATTCATTCTTTTGGTTTTCCATTTCCGCTAATTGAACGGAAAGACATTCTTTAGTTGATTGCATTACTACATTGCTTCCACATAGTGTTCCCTTGCTTTCTTATGCATGCTGTTTAGACCTATTGTTTAGTTTTTCTTTGCAGTGTGTTGATCGTGAAAAGGTTATTTTTCACTATTTAGTCTTTTTGGAAATGCATAATGGTTTAGATGTGTCTTTACATCTAACTTCTTTTTTCCATTTTCTGGTGGACCCAACTGCTACCCGTCTTATGCATGTTCATAGAGGAATAGATCTTAGGCAGATCAGATTGTTTGATAGGTAAATGAACTTTTTTTCCCTTTTATTCTTTTCAAGAGGAGTACTCTAATTATCTTCTAGATATACCAAATTGGTGGTAGTTAGGAGCAACTGATTTTTAATCTTTGGATTAATAGTCTAAGGTTTAAAAGGGAATCTCTTTTCAATATTATTGGTATATGTTAAATTCAGAAATGGATATGAATGTAATCTTCTTCTTTTAGGTATCATTCCTTGAAATTTTTATTTTACCTCTTTTACATATTTTTATGATTTGTTATATAATTGGTTAGGAGGAGAAAGAACATATTGGAGATACTTTTGTTGTACACATGGTTGGAAGCTGTAAAGCATCTTGCTAAAGGGTTTATGGAGCTCTAAAACTGTTGTTTGCACTGGTTTTGAGTTATAAGCTCAAATATTGGTCTTAGCTTGGAGCTTTGCTAAAAAATGGTCAATTTGGGGAATGGGATAAACAGATTTTGAACTCAATCGAACATTCAAGCTTGTGCAGTACCTCTTGATACCACAAGTTTGAGTTCTAAAACTAACTCTGTTTGAGAACTTTGACTGGGACTGATCTAAACTAGATCAACTTTATTAATGTTAGATAGAAGATGGAAATGAATTCCAACACCACAAGTTCAACTTCAGCTTTCTATGTTTTTAGTCCGTACTTTTCTCAATGATTTTACGCATTTTCACATATTCAAAGCAATAATTAAAGCTGATTTTTGAACTTTATTACAAGAATTAGAATTATAGTCGAGAAGCCAATCACTTGCAGGCAATGTACTAAGTGATCATGTGGAGAATGCATTCAAAGTTTTGAACAATGAGAACTATTACTGAGAACATGTATTCAGTCAAATTCTTGCAATCATCGAGTTGGGAAATATTCAGGAATACCCTGTTCTATAGTCTAGAAATATTTCCTGCTTTGTAAGGTAATAATAGTTTCTGACTTATATTATTTATTTTTGGTGGTCATTTACTCTGATTTGAACTTTGAAACATTAGGATGGAGACAAAATGTCATTGTTTTGTCCAAAATTTGAGCAATTTTTCTGTGGAAGAGATGTAGCCCACCATGCAAAATCTAGTGCCTCTACCCTGATTTTTTTCCACTTCCAGAGCTTATCTTCTTCCACTAGTCATGTCTTTAATACTTACACAATTTCCACCTCACATCATAAATATACAATCCCACGTCAGAGGACAGCAGCCAACCAAGCTAATGACGTTAATCCCATCCATGCGTTATCTCATCAATGAACCCTCCACAAACACACACCACACACTCAACCACAAAAACCACCCCTCTCCTCTACCGTATATGAAGCCTACATCCTCTCCTCCTCCTTTCTTGATCTGCACTACACTCTGAGTCTCATAAGTTAAGGATGGCCACTGTTACCTCTGCTGCTGTCACCATTCCATCATTCACCGGCCTTAAGGCTGGCGCCACACCCTCCAATCTTGCCATGCAAAGGGTTGCTGTCACCCCGGCTGCTCCCAAGCTGGCAGTGAAGGCCTCATTGAAGGACTTTGGCGTGGCTGTTGCTGCCACTGCCGCCTCGGCAATGCTGGCCAGCAACGCCTTGGCCATTGAGATCACTCTAGGTGGTGATGATGGCTCCCTGGCTTTCATCCCCCAAAACTTTGAAGTGGCGGCTGGGGAGAAAATTGTCTTCACAAACAATGCCGGATTCCCACACAACATAGTGTTCGACGAGGATGAAATCCCAGCTGGAGTTGATGCATCCAAGATCTCAATGGCTGAAGAAGACCTTCTTAATGCAAAAGGGGAGACATATGCAGTGACTTTGACAGAGAAAGGGACATACAGTTTCTACTGTGCTCCTCACCAAGGAGCTGGCATGGTTGGAAAAGTAACAGTGAAATAGATTGACCTTTTCCTCTATTAATCACTTTGTACCCTGGATGCTGATCATCTCATTTTTGTATTGCTTCATCTGTATTACAGTAATATATATAGATAATTTAGTTTGATCTTTGATCTGGTATTCTGTTATCCTTCTAAAAAAGCCCTCAAACTTTGATGATCAAACAGCATGAGATAGCCTCAAAAGAAAAGGTTTATTGCTTTTGTCGAAAGAATTGGACAATAAAATTTGGTAATACCACCTGAAGTTACATGGCAATAACATATAAATATTACTACTTTAAGTAGCTTTCTCACTTGTGTTGTAAATTATAGTTTCTGTTGTAAATTATAGTTGCTCTATTTCCCAACTTCTTTCGGGTATAAAGACCTCTACAGAACTACAGCACGAAAATCGAGTTAAAAGTCTTATGTAGTTAAAGCATCAGGCAGATTGGTGGGAGCGCCGAGCACCTTACCACCAACATCTGGGAAGGTTTCATATCCAGCCAGGGGTTTTACCTTTCCGTTAGCATCTACCTGGAGTGGATATTTCAGAATATGACCTTGTAATGGAGTGAAATGATCAGCAATGTATCTCATCCAGTTATCTGCTGCAACACGATTCACGTACTTCACACAATCCAAACCTTCAGGAGCCTTGAAGCGTTGATCGATCCTTCCCCAGTGCTCTGCCCATAACGACATTCTATATCCGTATACCTGCAGAAGTATAATATTCTTGTAAGATCTCTTTCCTTGGAGGGGGTGGGGGGTTACTCTTCAAGAAAGCAAACCTGGCCATGCGGGCGGCCCTTCTTTCTAGCCCAGGTGTGGTGGGGCTGATAAGCACCCATGGCAATCTCTGTGTCTCTTGAACCGGCCATAGAGCGCTGGTTAATATTGGCAGAGCCCAGTATCACATACTCATCGTCCACTACCATTCCCTTCGCGTGTACATAAATCATAAACCGTCCCGCCTTTTGTGAAGCTGATACCTGCCAAGAGTTGTGCAATGTGTATTCCAAAGTTAAATTCTATGGGTGGAAAATTCGGAATGTAACTGAATCAAGAGTAAGAGAGTAAGCATCATTTCAGCATTATTTACACAAAGAGAAGACTTCAAAGTAAGAAATAATTACATAGCTTCCACTTGATGAGGACTGGCCGCTTCCATTTGATTCTTCTGCATGCGGCTCTCGGTTGCCAAGACAGTAAAAGTTCAAATAGTCTGTTGGGTGCGCATTCTCAAGCTGAGCAGCCTTGATTTCTCGAGCGATGATTTCATACATTGTTTGCATTGTCTGCCCCTGCAAGAGCAAATACCATGCAACATGCATGCTTACAAAGTCTACTCATCTAAAGACATAGTTCATGAGCCCATAATCTGGTCTGCTGCATTACCTGCCAATAGAGGATTTCTTGTACAGAAGCAGAATTGGGAGCACCCTCTGGCCACATTGGGATAACAACATAAACAGTGAATCTCTCCTTTGCCCTTATTTTACTGGCAATTTTTAGTGCCAGTTCCATTGGGATTAAATTGTCAGCACCTAAGACAAACACAAATTGAGACATAACTAAATAAATGCTAAGCTGATGATTGTCTAAGCTAATAATGAAGGTAGCTGCTGTCACCTACCTGCGTTTTTATAGGAGGGCCAAGCATAAGATGATCCGAGGAAGTATTGATTTTCAATGTATATAAAGTTCTGCGCAGATCTAATTGCCTGGATATATGCCATTTGAATACTTCTATCTATCACCAAATTTTTCGCACAAACGAGATTCTGCATTAGACCAATGTTTCGAAAACTCAGTTAGCCATTCATCAAGAAAGTAATAAGCTAAGCTCAAAGAACTGTAAGCTAGACAGCTGCCGGAAACATGGGAGTTCAGGAAAATAACAATTGAGTTCAAGGATTACTTGCTGCTCAGCTTCGTGGGCAGTTTTTGGAAATCCTTTCAGTGATCCTGAATCTATAGAGCGGAAAACCTGCCGGCATCAAATTGTGGGACCAAGATCAAGTTTTAGTCTTCTAGTTAAAATTAAGAATAAAAAAAAATAAGAATCTTTATCAGGACATTCTTAACCTGAACATGCCAGTTCTCAGGATCATCTTCCTCGGAGACCCATAATGAGGGATGGTCGCCTGGAATAGTATCAGAAGGACTAATTATCCAAGAAATGCGCTCAATCTTTAGGAGAGCATCATCATGCCAATGTGATATTCTCTTAAACCTCTGACCAAGCTCCGACCACTTAGTGGCTTTTCTCCACCGTTGCTCAAAGTTTGTGAGCACATCATAAGCAGCAGGGCCCTCAATTTTGCAGTGCAAATCATGCCATGGTTGTCTTGGGGCCTTAGTTCCTGGCTATAAGAAAATACAAATCAAAATCCATTACTCAGAGAACTTAAAGCATAACAAGTTATGAAGAATTCCAAGAGCAGTGAGAGATCTCAATGCTTACAGCAAATGTTGGATTATGATAATCATCCTTAAACACAGTATTAAGATCACGAAATAATCGATGTTCAGGTGTATCATAGCGTCCGTCGCAGAGATCTAGACCACCAATAAACGCAGTAATCTTTCGGTTATTGCCAGGGCCTTGTGTGTCCACAATCACACATTTCTGATGGTGAGTATAAATAGTTCCAACAACCTGAATAGATAATAGTTCATTTCACCGAATTGAACTAGAACTAAAGGTGACCAAGTTAAGCCCATATCACTATATCCTGAAATTTTAATCCACATTCAAAACACTCAACTAAAACTAAAAAGTGGAAATGATAATAGAAACAGTACATGCCTGTTGCTTGAAAATGCTAAGCTTACTGCTTGCGTAACGAGGGGCCAGCACACACGTGACAGAGGAGTGCTTGAAGTACCTCCGAGTTTCCTCGTCGTGAGTATCCATAACTCCTGTCTGCACGAGAAAAGGTAATCATCATATGCATCAACAGAATAAGTGCTTCTGAACTTAAACTATTAGTTCATCACCAATCTGGAAATATTTCTGTTTCTGTTAATGTTTGGTGGATTTGGGCTTGAATTAGGAAGGCTACTGCTTTTGAATTCCAAAAATAGAAAGCAGAGTTAAGATCTCAGGACTGAACTCAGAAAGGCACAAAATGCATATAAAACAAAGTATAATTTTTACTTGGATCATGAAAAGCAGCCATCAAAAAATTTCTCCCAATAATTCATTTGCTTTATCCAGAAGGGAAGATAGGAAAAGTTAACTGATCACCCCTCTGAGGAAACATGAGAGTGTGATCTCCGGAGTTACCAAAATTGTCAGGAACATAAAGGTACAGCAAAACCAAAATAAACTGACTCTGACATTCTTGCTTCCAGTCTTCTTCATACACACTCAAAGAATCAGAAATCAAATGCCAGAAATCCAGACAAACAATGTCAAAATCACACCTTCTCATCAAAAGACAACATGTAAAGATCATCATCAAACAGTCTGCAAGAAAATTCGTACCGTGTTAATGAAGAACTTGCTATGGGAAGTCTTGTCATCCCAAACCAACAACAGCACTCTGACACCTTCTTGAGACTTGTACTTGAGCAACTCTCCCAAAGTCAAGTCCCCGCCGATGGGCAACGGCTTTGTGGGCTCTCTCACCAGCTTCACCTTGTGGTAAATCGACCACCCCACGATGTACACCATGTGGTGCGCCTCCAATATCGCATGGCATATATCCTCCCAACACTTCTCGTGCTCGTAATGTCTTTTCTCGTCCAACCCGATTTCAGGCATCATCTCGTCGTCCAAATGCGCGTCTTGATAAAGGGTGACTTTGCTCCCATGGCGCAAGGGGAAGTAACTCTCTTTCAACGCGTAGTTCTCCGAAATGCCTTTCTGGTAAAGGGGATTCGCGTAGCAAGGAGTGAATGATATTCGCAACCGGAGAGCAGAGTCGGGTTTATGGGGTTTTCCGTTTGGACCGATCACGGGGATCCACTCGTCGATCAGCTCGCCGGCAGCGATTCTCTTTGCATGCACGGATGCGACGCCGATGAGGTCCGCCCCGAACATGTCGTTGTCTTTCACCTCGAACTCGACCTGTGTTATTTTTTGTTGACAGTTTAAAATTCTTGGCAAGGGACAAGTTCACTGTACCTCCCTCTTCATCATAATATTTATCTATTTTAAAAGATACAAAAACCCGAAATGCAATGCTTTTGCATGTGAATTTGAAATAAAACTCAAGAATGAAGAATTTGATCGCTTTGAGAAAACATGCAACAAAATATATACATTCTAGCCTGCAGGTTCAGTTATTCATAAAAATATATGATTTTTCATGAAAAATGAAGGAATTACCTGTGAAACTGGGTGGGCTAAGGGGATCTTGAAATTTTCATTCCAAACCGGATTCTGCGAATTGTTTATAATTCGGGTACGAGCAACTCGGGCGCCGGCGAGGCAAACGATGACGTAAGGATCGCTGGTGATGATCTTGTGATGGTGTTTGTGATTGCCGTTGCGAGGGGGCGCAAAGGGCTTGCGGCAGACGTCGAATACGGTGCATAAGCGGCGGAAGCGTTCGGAGACCAAGTCCATGTTTGGCAAGGATCGAGCTTCGATGATTTTAAGGTCGAGGTCTCCATGAAGGTATACTATATTGTTGTTCAGAGCTACTTCGGCCATTTCTTGGAACGAAATGTGTGCAGGCTGGGGCGGAGATCAGTGGTTATCTGGTCTCTCCGCCGTAGCCTGGTGGAGGAGGGAGGTGGCTAACGAAACAGTGTTATTATTATGTGAATTCTCAATGTAGAAGACTGGTCCGAAGCTATGAGTATGTCCTTAGACACGTGTGGGGACAAGATTTGAAGCAACTGTGGACCGTCGTTACATTCCTGAATCTAAGGGTTATAGCAGGAAGCCGGTTTTTGTACTTGAATCAAACAGAAAACGGGTAAGAATACAAGAAAAGACCAGACCAGGAAATAAGAATCTTGCAAAGCAAAAAGTGAGCCTATTTACGAGGAGAGTTCTTGGTGTTTCGGGCATGGTCCATGCATGACTCCACAGTGTCTTTTTAGAATTCTGAGGTATATGTCCACGTGATTCTACAAATTAAACGTACATGTAAACAGTTCGGTCAATTTTCCTCTTGATCAGTTAATAAATAGATTTGAATCCAACATCAAAATGATATGAACTCAATTGAATTAAGTCAGTTCCGACAGTTGGAATGTCAACTTTCCATCTTAACAGGCAACCGTCCCAATCTATAAATAGGTTGTAAGGCCTCCGAAAAAGAAAGTGAAAGAGGAAAGTGGAGTATGCA
Source organism: Sesamum indicum (assembly GCF_000512975.1). Lineage (NCBI taxonomy): Eukaryota > Viridiplantae > Streptophyta > Magnoliopsida > Lamiales > Pedaliaceae > Sesamum > Sesamum indicum. The sequence continues at coordinate 2,341,137 of NC_026151.1, forward strand.
CAATAGGTTACAAGATTACGAAAGTCTGTATATCTCGTGGATCTATATACAAAATTTGATACGTCTTGTTGCAAGTCCATTAGCCAAAAGTTCGTGCAGATATAGATAGACGACGAAGATGCAACATATTTAGCAAGTGAATGTGCAGTTTGATTGACTTCTCTGTATCCGAAAACAAGGATTAGGGGCTTTGTTTTTTCCATCTCGTTGCATCTAAACTGATGTTTCCTCAGGAAGCTCCATGTGATGGGATTGTTCTGCTTTCGCAGTTTTTAGGGGGTATTGAATAGTAACAAGCAATCGTTCCGTGTGGAAAATGATAATTATGGAATCTTGATCAGAATTCAAATGTGGATATCTATAAATAATCTTGCAACATTAATATATAAATAAAGAAAGAAAGAGATTACAACTTCACTACAACTGCTAAAATTTCCCGTATCATGCATAAAATAAAAGGGAATTTCAGCTCCAGCTTTCATCTCTATCTTTCTACAATAATCACTGCTTTACATTTCCTGAAAACAGTCGAAAGATTGACCCGAAATGTATAAAACAAGCAAAAAAATTTATCTATAGGCTGCATTAATATATTAATACAGGATTACTACTCATATTACCATTTCAAGCTGTAGATCTTTACTAGGCAATCTTCAACAGGCCTTCATAAAATGTAGCCTTCTGTACCCGAGGTTTAAATTTCTAGCAGTCGCCATGTGATACATCGTGGTTATAAATCGAAGGACTTACAAACGCTGCTGTTTAAACTAAGGGCTCTGCAGTGCTGGAACTGCAGATATTGCTGCAGTTTTTGGCAGGACATGGGGGAGGCTTTATCATGATGCTTTGTAGGAATGCTATCATCTATATATAATTCAAGACACCTATTAGAGAACAACAAAATATTTCTGTGGATTTGAATTTTTCCTCAGGTAAGGTACTTACAGCAGCTAAACCGGAGCACATAATGCTGAATCCAGGGAAGTGAAATGGTGCATTATCTGATAGGAACAAAGCTAAGGAAAGAAAAAAGGGATTCTTTTTCAGATTAGATTGAGTTTTTCTTTTTCTTTTTGGTGCATTTAAAGTCGGTGAATATTATTTTGCTTACCTGTCAAAGGGCTGAAAGCGAGAGGGGAGACGATGTTGGCAAAGGAGCATATGCCGGTGATGCACCCTTGAGCCTTTCCCTGTTAGCATCAGACAGGGCGAAGTTATTTTTGCATTACTAAAGCTATAGAAGGGGACAATCTCGCGCCATGGATACTTGAAATGCAATTTAACTCAAAAAGTTCAAGTCGTTCAGGTAATAACAGGCACCTGTTCACTTGGTCCAGTCTGTTTGGATGCAATGCTTCGTAACTGTAAGTTGAAGGAGAAGTTCAGTGACATATGCTAACACTTCAAGATACTGATCAAGAAATGTGTCGAATACAAAAAAAGTCTTACACATGGCAGTGCAAAAGTAGCCACAACGGATATCATTGCAGCAGCATAAGGAACCTGCAAAATTCTTGACATATCAGAATGTTGCCAAAAACGAAATTCCAATGTAGAATTCAGGCGATAGGTCAAGAATGTACCCAAGGTGCCCAAGCAATGCTGTAAAGTATCATCTGCACTCAGGAAAATGAAGTTAGTTAAAGGGAGACTGCCAGCTATATATTTATCTGAAAGCTCGTTTTTTAGTACGATGTCACTTATAGAGATAGTCGTCTATTTCAGAGTATTGATCGTGCAGCGAACTTACATGAGCACAGCTGAAAAAGAGCCCTAAGGAAAGCATCTTTTCTTCACCCATGAGTGGAGTTAATATGGGCATGATGATCAGCTGACAGATTTCAGAACCAGTGTTCATCACACATAATGAAATATTGCAAGAAAATATGAAGAAATAACAAACTGCATACGATGATGAATGGCAAAACTACCTGCGATACTGATCCAGCAATTCCGGCAATTATCATCAGATCAGCGAATTGGTCTTTGTTAAAGTGAAACTGAGCCTTCAAGTAATACTGCACGGTGGTTGCACATTAGTCTTTAATGCATAGACATCATAGCTCAACCTCAACAATTGCCTAGTGTCAAAGATTTTAAACTAAGACAAATTGTGCAAGCTGTTGTGAAAAGAAATAGAATAGCATACCATCAAAGAAGCGTAGAGGCCAACGTCTGAAACGTTAATGAAGAATGCAACCACAGCTGCTTTCGAGAATGTGGGGCTGCAGACGTCCAACAAACATACGAAAACACATCGATACATAATAAGGAAATTCAAGAACTTCTCATCAATTAAACTGAGTCAATTTCAGTTAGCTCCTTGGTCTTTTCGTTTACGTGTTTGTTATCAATAAGATTCAATCTTCATAATGAGTGGAGAATGAGTTATTGTAGCTGACCTAGTCCTCAACAAGAAAATGGTGTCATCCACTGAAGGCAGAGTCTTGAAAAGCTTCCATTTCTTCGAGGGAGCTTTCTGCAGAAGACAATCAGTTTCTCTGCTCTCCGCAGCTGCACACATGCTACTGCTCATTGCCGACTCTGGAAGAAACACTCTCATGTATAACAGTGCAACAACAGACATTGCAGCAGCAACCTACACATAAAACCAGAAAAACCACGCAATTAAAGGACTTTCATACAACTCATTTTCATATCGGTAACCACGAAACATAAGTAGACACTAACTATTGCTCTATTTTTACACATCAAACTAAGAACACGGGAGTAAGAGCATACTTGAAACGTGGCGGAAGTGGAGAGGAAACGAGTCGACAAATTTCCAAACACGAACGACGAAGAAGAAAAGCCTGACATGATACCAAACACTGCAGCCCTTCTGCTCTCTGGAACATTATCTGCCTGCAAAAAGCAAGTGAACTCACATTGTTAGCTACTCTGTTGTGACTTGTAGTTTCATATAACAATCTTGTGATGCTGAAGTGCTACATCTATGAAGAGAGAAACATTACCACATATGCAAGAGCAAGAAACTGAACACTTCCTTCGCTGACCATAGCAATCAGAGTTTTGAGCACATAGTAAGCGTAGAAGTAATATTTTGTCCTGCTGCATGCCAGTATTACTGTATCCATAAAAGCTCATAACATCAACATCTAAACAACTTCATACAATTTCTTCCCAAACAGTTCAAGTTATAATAATTTATAGTGTTAATTACATTTAGACCCTCCCTAAAACTACAAAATTATATTTTTCTTCAAAGAAAATTTGAAATTACACTTAAATCCCCGAAAATTCTCCATTTACACCTAACCCTCTTTGATATTTTCTAATGTCATCATCTTTTCTCCAAACTCTAATGAAAAAGAATCATGTATAAACAATTGATTTTAAAATGGGATACAAATATAATTTTGAAACTCTTTTTAGAGAAAGCGTAATTTCGTAATTTCAGAGGAAGTCTAACTTTAATAACCCGTATTCAAATCCATATGAACATAAATTCTGGGGTCTGCCTTCGGTCTATTGGGCCCTAAGAACAGTAACTAAATTTGAGGCCCATGTTATGGCCCACAGTTGTTCTTCTTCTTCTTTACATTACCAAACCGTATATTGGGCTTCAAAAATTCTGATAGCTATACGGTCAGCATCACTATTTCAGTATTACTATACGTATTTTTTGCCCTTTTTCTTTTTTCCCTCTTTTTTCTGCTTTATTCTCTCTTCTTTTTCTGAATATACTTTTACTTTTCCAATAGCTTTTGTTTTTTGCCGTTCCCTTTTTATATATTCTTTCAAAAGAAAACAGACAGATTTTTAAGAATTATTCTTTTGTTTTTCTTAGTGTCTCATGTTGTATGAATTCTCTACTATGTGTGTGGACTTTTGTACATCATTCAAGATTTCTTTTTTGTTCCAAAACTAATCATTATTCGCCCTTAATATCTAAATTAATTTTCGACTAAATTAGTACTGATCTACAGAAAAATTATTGCTCGAATCAGATTGGCTACAGACTCGCATTCAATATATCATCACCTTGTTAGTACTATTGTTATATTAATTATGTATTTGATCATTTTTTTTTAATTGTAACATGCTCGTTATATAATTTAATTAAGTGTGAGCAAATCCAGTTTCAATTATTATTATTTGGATAATAACCCTTAAATTAATGAAAATAAGGGGGGAACATAGAGATAATGTAGTAAAACTCCTATTAATACTAGGATGATAATTAGAAAGGAAAGCAAGAAAAATTACCAAGAGGAAAGATGGACAGAGTCATGGGGACTGTGAGCATCACTTTTCTTCCATAAGTGTCGGAGAAATTCCCAACCAAAGGCATAACCACGACTGAACCCAACCCAATTATCTGCACCAACACCCCCAAACATCTCATAATTACAATTTGACCCCTACTACACCCACCAATTAATACACCAACGTTGGATGTCAAAATGATTTGCCAACAACACTCAAATAGAAATTAAGAAATAGGAACAGAGAAGAGTGATTACCACGATTCCGAGCTACTACTTGTCTTCCACAAGCTACTTTTATATATGTTTTTTTGAAAAAAAAAATAAAATACTACTCTCATATAATATTATAAATAAGCAAATTATTTTTTTTCTATATTTTTAAAAATGCAGTAATTTACCTATTTAGATAAAGATGTAAATCGCTTTATTTGGCATAGGAGGTAAATTGCTATTTTTTTATCATAGGGGGATAATTTGTTCTTTTGTAATATCACACGAGGATAAATTGCATTAAACTCATTTTTTTTATTTAACGTATACCCAATATGTGTATAAATTCTTCACAAATAATATAATTTTGTATACGTAACGTACGTATATTATACAAAATAAAAAATACAACATTATTTAAAATAGAAAATCCGCATTTTTTAGGTGGATGTTTAAGACATAATATCCTGAATCACTAATTTCCTTTCAAGCAATGATACGAAACTAGAATTGGGGAACATTCTTATTCATGTTGCTCTACACGTAGATACACATAAAACAAAGTTGCAAATAGGTTTGTACAAGATGAACATTTACTGCTAAAGATAAGAATAGAGGTTTTGAATTTTAGGACAATTCTAATTATTTATGCGATAGAATTTATGTATAAAAAAACCCCACATACTGAATAATTGTAATTGTCTGAAACTATTTCGAAATCCCATAACTTTCTAAAAGATGACTCTAACTTGGTGGGTTCGAAATCTTTTCACTATGTTTGTTTTCATTTTTAAGTTATCTTCAGGACAAGTCAAAACATACCCAATGTTTGCCATCATTCCAAAACACCTTATCTAGGTGTTTTAAACCGTTTTAACATAAATAGATACATATATATACATATACATATACATAATATATATAAAACAGACATGATTTGACAATGAATAGTAATTTTTGTCTCCCAGAACACAACATTAAACATACAATACTTATTTTAAATTATCTTAAAAAAAAAAATCCAAACGTATATTCTATCTCTAACACACACTTATTTATCTTTATTTCTCTTTCTCTATCTCTACAAAACACAATAAAATATTTAGAAAATGAATCCAAACGTTATATTTATTTCTCAAGTAAATTTTGATGTTGTCATAAAACAGGCAAGAATTGGAGTGGACAGAAAGTAAATGACGTGGAGTTCCACTAATTTGTATGTCTTGGATGTCAAGTGAGGTTTCGTTTCTGTTGAAGACATTAGCATATGTCGTATGTACATCGCATCATCATGTAAGTAAAACTTAACAGTTTGGAAAGAGGTGGTCAGTTAACTCAGAAAACGATGCTGAGATAAAGAGAGAAACCCGACTCCACAATCTCGAAAATTTTTATTCAATTTAGGTTTAGTAAAATTAAATCAATTATATAGTAAGTACGATATATCTGTTAGGTGATTAATTCCTATACTTAAATTATACACCAATCACACCACAAATATATTATACTGATCATATAATTAATTCAAATTTGATCATTCCGATCTGAACTAAAATTCCTCCTTGTCAACCCCAAAATCTGTTTCTTTCGGTAAATTTCCTTTTCTTTCCCGTTTTGATTTTGAATTCCGTTGTGGGAACAATTACACAAATATACATACATTCTTTAATTGTTTGGAATCCATACATCATTGTAATTATTGTCTCCGACTTTGAATAAAAATCTTTTCATTAGGTAATTAATTAATTACTACCCTTTTACCTAATTTTATAGGGCAAAATGCATTTCACCACTTTTATTATTCAAAAATAACAATTTACTCCATTGTATTTTTTTTTTTCAAAAAAGTAATTTATCCATTTGTGTTCTTAAAAAAGACACAAAATACCCCACTTATGCTAGAGGTTAGAGGTGCAACACATGTGCTCTATATGCAATTTTGATTGAACTGTTAGATATTATTTTATATATATATTAACAATGGAGATATGATAAAAAAAATCAACAGCATAGATCTTTCATATTTATATATAAATCAATGGCTCATACCTATTTGAATTAGATCGATGATTCATAAATTATATGTATAATATATATTATCTATATATCAAAAAAAAATATATATATACATATATTTTTAAAAAAATATTTTGGTTTTTTGTATATACACTATGTACGTAAAATGAATATTGGACCACTTATTTTTAAACATAAGATCTCAACCGTTAATTTAAGTAAGATTTATATGATGTAATATGAACAGTCGATTGTGTTAAATAAGATTCAACGATTGTAAAATAAAAATAAAAATTAAAGAAAGAGAGAGAGAAAGAGAGAGAGAGAGAGAGAAATGGGCGGATGTATCACACGACTCATATAAAAGGAGTATTTTACTTATTTAAAGTCCAAAGGGATAAATTATTATTATTTTTAACACAAAAAAATAAATTACTATTTTGGAATCACATGGGTGCAAAGCATTTTTCCCTAATTTGATATGTTGACAGAAACTATGTGTACAAAAACTAGAAACGTTGCTACATTAACTAGCCGTCCATGACTTTCTGGGTATATAGGGATGTGGATTTTCCCTTCTTAATTAATTAAATTCTAACATGAAAATGAATTGATGGCTAATCAAGAAAAGGGCAAATACCAACCAACCGAACTAACTGATTTAATTTATTTAATAATTATTAGATACATGACATATGTATATAAAAGTTTAATATAATAGCGCCCATCTTATATTAAAGTATATATATGTCAAATTCAACGCACATTTGTGAGTTTTCTTAACACACATATATATTTTATCGGCAAAAGGCAAGCAATTCTCGTGTGATATTGTAAATGAGCAAATTATCCCCTATTGAAAAATTACCACAGGAGAATAATCTGTTTATTTACAATATTTTTCTAATTATGATGTAAATAACATGCACATGTATATTAATAAATATATACATTTATGTATTTATTATATAAATTAACAGAGAAGAATTAATTTTTATTATAGAAGATAATTAGGTTAATTCAATTATTGAAGGAGAAATGGAGTCATTAATTAGTTCCCGGGTGATGAAGCAATGCGAGGAAATGGTAAAAAAACAAAAGTAAAAAAAAGGAAAGTTGCTGCTTTTTAATTATGATGCAATAAAATCTCTCTTTTCTCAAATATGATGATGTAGTTACTAGAAAAGGATAGCTCAGCGTCACATTGAAAATATGACTGCCAACCCGAATTCATAATTTTGTAATTAAATGAAAATAATTGCACAACTTATGTAAACAGGAGAAATTTCTTAGACGTGTGTGTTGTGTGATTCGTCACTTTTTCTAAACTATACACCCGTAAGTGCTTAACATACAAACTTTACCATAATGAAGTGTATGGTGTACGTACCGCTTGTTGAGCTCCGGTGAGGTATATGGCCAAGGAGCACTCGTCTTTTCCGGGACAAAGCGCGGCCATGGTAACGTCGGTGATGGCCGGAACCACCATGAAGTTGGCGAAGCAGTAGAGAAACACCGTCATGAACAGGTGGCTCAGCCCAACCGCCTTCTCCATTGTGTGTGTGTGTGAGAGAGAGAGACAGAAGAGAGAGAGAGAGAGAGAAAAGGGTGTAGAAGAAGAGGTATCTTCTCTCTTTGTCAATGTTTAGTCTCTCACTCTCAGTCTTAAAGCACAAGCACTGTGATGGTATTGTTTGTGCCTATTTTATAGCATCTGCGGTACTCCAAATATACTGTTGAAAAGTGAAGTGTGTGTAGGCTTCCTCACAAATCAATGCAGAGAAAAAGTTAAAGCAAAAGCATTAAATGGAAGATCACAATTTGATTTCTTCAAATGTTTTGGAGAAAAACTAACCAATCAGCAAGGAAAAGTTCAGACTTGTGTGTGCTTATGCTTTACTTAGGACATCACTACTATATATACACATACCACATCGGAGTCGACTGTGGAATCTGCTTTAACATTACGTTCAAATTCAACGATTGTAAATCTAATTAGTACACATAGTCGATGGCGACCTCAAATCTTTTACACAAAACGGTATATCTTAACAAAAATCGTTTTTCTGAGCAGTTACAAAAGAATTTTTCAAATCACATAAATCTGATGTTTGTAATTAAATATTTTTTTTTTTGGTATAAATTTGCAAGGTGATTGCAAAAAATTGATGAGGGGCGTGAACACACAAGTCAAAGAGTAAACAAAGTGCGAAGTTGAATGATGCGTAGCTTGTAAGTTGATGAAAGGCATAACGGGGAAGGGAAA
>NC_026151.1:2349882-2401617 GCF_000512975.1 Sesamum indicum
TGTACGTAGAACAATGACTTACGCTTTGATGCGTACAAGGTTGAGCAACTACTCTTGCTCATGGCTCACATGCACCCTAATAAAACTGCACCTATTATTTGAAAAACATGACACTTACACCCCTCAAGGAGTGTAGCTGTAATTTTATAAAATACAGAGGAAGTTTCTGTAATTTAAACTAACCTTAGGGGATGTAAATGTAAATTACCCTAATTTTAAAGTAGTCATCAAAAATATATATTGGGTGACAACAATTTTGTTCTTGTCATAATATAATTATCAGCGACAAGAATTATGTACAAATTGATCACTATATATATAATTAGTGACAACAGAAATATAGTGATAAAGAATGATTATTATCACTATGTTATCATTATATATGTCTTATTAATTATTGTTAATGATAATTTAATTAATAATATTTTGTTACTAAGTCTTAATAAATACAATTTTTAACAACTATTAAAATATTAAAATTTATTATTATGATAAAATAAAAATTCTTGTTTGATCTGCATTTGGTCGGAATAATAATTGTTTTGTACTTAGGTTGTTGATGTGGGAGGGATTCCGTGACTTCTTGGCATTTTTTCTACTTCCAGGGAGAAATGATTGGTTAACATAGTGAGCCAAAATAAAACATTACAAAACATTACGTGATTGGTTGTCTCACTTTATATGAATATTAATTTATATTAGTTATTTTAATTATTTATAATTATTAATATATTAATTGAATGAAATATTATTTAAATATCCAGATAAGTTACTAATAAAACGGAGTATAAGATCAAGAATGGAAAAGGCGTGATTATTTAATTACTGTTGCTTTTGATATTGGTATTACCACAATTATCATGAAATTATTTTGTCTGTCGACAACTTTAAAGTAAGTATTTACGTGTGGAACTGATATAAATATTTATTTATGAGTTATATGATAATTTTTTTTATAATTTTTGTCAAAATATTGAAATTATCTTATTTATTAAACATGGAAAGATTTTTCCTGAAATTTCCACCTATACATTATTTAAGAAGACCTCCGTGGGCTGGGGCACTGCTTTAACCAAATTATTACCGACTTGTCTGTATGTACTCAGTCCGTTTATTTAGATTCATGGACATAAAGTTAATGATTTCCAACTTGTAATAACAAACAAATCCTCTGGATTTTTTATTAGATCAATTTTTAAGTTTAAATTGGTACACTCAAATTTTGAATTTTACTTTATTAAACATTGATGAACTTCAAATTATTTGGATATGGGGTGGTTTGAAATCTTTTTTCGCATTCTTTTTTAAAATTTAAATCCAAATATGAGTAGAATGTATTTAGTTAATGACAGCGTTGGAGCAAGGAATTCGAATAAAACAAAGTTATCACATACAAATGAGATTAATAGTATTTTACCTCCTCGTGATGTCAAAAAATTCCATTAAAAGAAAGGCTGACATAACCCTTGGACTTTACAATGTTGCATAGTTTTTTTTGGGCAAATTACAATGAGTTTTTTAAGAAAAAATTATAATTACAAATATATTATCATTTATTTAAAAACTTACAAATACACTTCTAAAATTATAAACATCCTAACAAATATTCCTTTATAACAGTCAATTGTAGGAGGTATTTGTAAGAATTTTAGGTGGGTATTTATAATATTTCGAACAATAAAAAAGTATTTATAATTATAATAAATTTGAAGGAGGGTCGTTATCATTTATTATTTTTTTTAAAAGAGGTATTTCCTCTATTAAGTATTTGCATAGAGAAACCTATTGCATTTAATTCTCTACAAATGTTTTTTGCCCCTGATTGGAATTCTCTACAAATGTTAGAAAATGAAAGTTGCCGACTAACTAAATTCATTGCGTAAAGGGAAGCCTAAAATCCCCGTGGCGTCACCACTCCATAATATATATATATATATAATAATTGTTGTGTCAAATTATTTTTAATATTTCGCACTTGAAAATATATTATGTAAAAGCTAAATATAAAAAATCAATATAATACATTTAACAAAACAGGAAAGAAAAAAGAAAAGAAAGAAAATTAATTTATCAGTTAATATAAAATTTAAAAAATTGAATAAGTTAGTTATATTATGAATTGAAGGGTATTTTTTATTTTACAAAAAATTAATACAGCGATGTTATTAATCACCGTTTGTGAGTGTGAAGAGTTTTTTTTTCTTTTTATATTCTAAACTAAAAAAAAGAGCGGAAGAAAGAAGTGAGATCCAATTCCAATGGGAATGATGAAGGGAAAAAAGTAATGTCGGTGAGAGTAACGAAGAACATCTCCCGCCATTTTTCCCACTGCATCTTTGTCTGAGTTTTAAGTTACATCCTATTTGGCTTTTGTCCAAAGCAAATACTCTGTGTCAGTGTCTGAATGGACTATTATATCATTTCTAGAAAGGTTTCTTTATTTACTGATCATACCTCGTTTGGTTTTATTTTCAGAAAATACTTTTATTTATTTTTGCATTAAAAATTGTGAATTATAAATTTTTAAATGTAGGTTTATAGACGTGAGAAAAGAGAAGTTGTTTGTATTTGATTTGTTATATTGGTATTCTGTAGATATTGGTATAGCTCAAAGACAATAGGTAATGATAATGTTTAGAAGGGTGGTTTGAGAAATGTGTTTTCAGTAGGTCTAAACTGTAAATTTCTAATAAAAATAGATTGGACTAAACAAATAAGCTTCCAAATTATTGAAATAATGTAAAACTGAAAATTGAGTTTTGAATGGATGGGTTTGAAGTCGTGAATCTAACTTTTAGGAATAAATCATTCGGATTTAACGTTAAATTTGAAATGTATTTTATTAAATAATGATGAATTTTATTAGCACTAAGCATATACTAACAGATACTTGAGAGAGTGGTCCATAGGAGTTTATTTGGGCTCTTGCTCTTTCTTTACTTTTATACCACAACTAAAATGTGGGCTATTATATATATAATTCCAAGTTGAAAAAGAATATATTCTTTCTGAAAAAACAAACATACTGCTATAATTAGTGAATGTTGGCAAACTCCCAAACCTGAAACATCTATATAAAAAAGTTGATGATGAACTGACAACATTAATTAAACCTCCTTCATTAACAGTTGTAGTAATATATCAATATCAAATATTCATTATAACTACAAAGGGAGTAGAGCAACAACTTTGTATTAAAATCGTGGCGTGTGATCATACATTTTCATGATTGGAGGAAACAGGCACAGCATACCTCGACGAAAACCCGCGAAAGAAAGCATCCTGGTCCTCATCTTCCCATTCATGCCCTTCATCAAAGTTCTGGGCGTAGCTCAGCGGGCTGTACCTGAAAGCGCCAAACTGCTGAGCCCTTGTCTTCGACTTGGAAAATGAGAAGCAGCTGCTGCTGTTCTTGGCTTTTCTACTCTTCCTTGACAACATCAGAATGAAGCGGCCCCAGCACGACGACATCTCCTCGTCCGGGGATGAGTATTTCTGCGCCATGGATTTAGCGTTGATCATGAGAATATGATTGTAATAGCCAAGTTTGAGATTGTGGTACAGATAAAAAGGCAGCATCGTATGATATATCATGAGGGTTTTTTGTTGGGATAATTATTTCATTTTATGTGTCTATTAATTGTTTCAGTGCTTTCACTTTTGTTGTTTCTCAGACTTTTGTCGTGAGCATCGGGAATTCTAAATTTTATATATTGAAATAAAAATATCCATCTTTGCTTGAAAATGAAAACAGGATTGGATTGATATTTTGTTGCAAATACTGTTTTGGACAAATACTTGTTGCTAAAAGTTCATTGTAACCAAAAACAAACATGGTTGTCCGTAGCTGTTAACGTGGCCTATGTTATCATATTTCCTCACCAAAAGTGATTATATTACAATAAAAATTATTGTCCCAAAATATATTTCTTTTCATAGATAAATTAATTTATCGTTTTTTGACAAATATCTAAATGTTAAGATATTATTTTTTGATGACATAAATTGTTGCAAAATACAAGATTTTAGGCAACGAAACATTTTGTGCTGCATATTATGAGATTTTTTACACAACAAAAATTTGCATTCCTAAAAGTACTCTTTTTTGCCCAACAGAATTGTTTGGTCTTAGAGATATCTTCAGAATATAAATTACGAAAAAATTAAAAGCAAATAGGCTCTAATTAGGCAAACAACGACTCAAATAAATAAATTTATCTAAACTAGCTATTGTGACACGTCGTTTTTGTGTGCATATAATAAATAATTTTTCACGCTTTTAAATATATCTTAAACAAGAGTAAATTATATAAATCAATAAACTATATTAAAAAAACAAAGAAAAAGAAAAGAAAACGAATTTATCAATTAATGTAAAATTTTAAAAGTTTAATAAGTTAATTATCTTAATAGTTGAAGGGTTTTTTTTGTTTTACAAAATAATTGGTGCGGCAGCATTATTAACCGTCATTTATGAGTGTGGCTGGTCGATGGTATCATTATCCATTATTTATGAATATGGACCATCTTTTTTTTTTATATTACTATGGATAAAAAGTTGCATGAAACATGTTTATGCACTTATCTATTACCGACTTAATGTAAATAAAATACTTGTCCGCAACATGCAGATAGATTCCTATGTCTAGTTCTTCATTTATTTTACGTCATCTTCCTTAAATATACAATTAAAATAAAACATTTAAAATATTAAACAGACGTTAAGCAATTGATTAAGAATCTTTTAAAAATAAAAATGATTAAGAATCTTTTCACTTTAACGTAAGAATCAGTGAATAAATGGTGAAGGCAGAATATTTTATTCACACTAAAAAAATTATGTATTTTTACTATAGTTAATTACTATGATTAAAAAGATCATGAAGAATACAAATTAATTACGGCTCCGCAATAATAACTCGTTGATGTTTTTGAATGAGTTCAAAACATTAGTCAAAGTTAAAACATCGCTATGGTACACTTTTAAAATTTTGCGTTAATGTTATTTGATTGTGGTTAATAATATTAATTTAACATGATTATTAAGTTATAACAATTTATAATATAAAAAAATAATAATTTTTCTTCTTTTTTTGGGTAGTGGTAGCAAATTCAAGTTTGATGATCAACGTAATAATTCGTAATTTAAGAAGTAGATATTCTGAAGCTCTCGTCGGCCCAGCCTAGATTTTTTGAAAATGTGATTCTCTCAAGTATATTACAGATTCTTTTTTTTTAAAAAAAAAAATAAAAAAAAATAGTAGCCCAATTCTATTACTTTTGAAATTATGAAAATGAAATTTGACATTAACGTACGTCTTTAGGTGGTGTCGTATTGATTGGTTTTTGAACGTTTGCTCTGCGCGACAAATTAATAAGAATCGCTGTTTCGTAGGACACTTTGAGATGTAAGAACGTGTACACGTTAAGGGCCGACCTAATGACTAAGAAAATATCCTAATGTCATAGCTTCCTGAAATTTACTATTCAACAAAATTTATCTTTCTGTAGTATTGGGAATGAGCAAATTATCTTTATATGAAAATTAAATAGCAATTACCCTTCTGTAATATTGGGAGGTAAATTGCTTCGTTTTTTATAACATAAGGGGTAAATTGCTATATTTGAAAAGCACATGAGAATAAATTGCTTATTTATTTTTTAGAAAAGAATTGTTTGTCTATTTTTCATAACAGGTAGGTAAATTATAATTTAGCTGAAATTTGAGACCAAAAAAAATAAAATTTGAAAACTCAATGAAGACACTGTAAAATTAGCAGCGGAAACGGTGATAAATGCCATGAAATATGAGCACAGATTGAATTGAAGAGAAGAAGAAGGAAATTTCTTTCAAGAATTATGCTGGCTTACAGCTCTGTATTTCGCATATCTCAAGAAGGAAGAAGATTACAAATATATAGAAGAGAAAATAACTAACAGACAACTAACTGCTATTCTAACTTATAAAAGCGTAAATGCGAGAATGAGGAAACAACAACTTTAGCAGCTCAGCTAACAAAGTTGTCAATGACTAATGAAAACGCGTTGCTGCCGAAAACGTTTATTCTTCTCTGTATTAGAAGCACTCCCAGGTAGTCTTCGAGCTGATTCTTCTGCAGTAGAACTTCATACATGGAGCAGGGTCTTCCATGCAATTTTACACACCCTCCTCAAGTGGGACTTGGTAAGATGTTAACAAGGCCCAACTTGGACACAATGTAACTGAACCTAGGTCCCGGTAACTTGGACACAATGTAACTGAACCTAGGTCCCGGTAAAGCTTTTGTAAACAAGTCTGCAGGCTGCAATTTAGAAGCAATATGCACAGGAGATATAAAGCCTTCCTTGTATTTGTCTCTTATTAAGTGACAGTCAATTTCTATATGTTTTGTCCTCTCGTGGAAAACCGGATTAGCTGTAATGTAGAGGGCAGCTTGATTGTCACAATGAAGTGGAACAGGAGTAGGTGGATGTATCTGAAGATTTCGAAGCAAGTTAAAAATCCAAGTCAATTCACACGTTGTGTTGGCCATACTTCTATATTCTGCTTCTGCAGACGATCTAGAGACTGTAGCTTGTTTCTTTGTTTTCCAGGAGATCAAGGCCTTTCCAATGAAAATGCAATATCCTGTGAGTGATCTTCTTGTGTCTTGACAACTTGCCCAATCAGCATCACAAAAGGCTTGCAGCTCATAATCATCATCTGCATTAAACAAAAGACCTCTGTTAGCAGTGCCCTTTAGATATCTAACTAAGTATAATGCAGCATCCCAATGTGATTTGTTTGGATGCTGCATATATTGACTTAGTTGTTGAGTCCCATGGCATATGTCGGGTCTTGTGAAGCCCAAATACAGCAGCCTTCCCAATAATCTTCTGTAAGCTTCAAGATTTTGCATTTGTTCTTCTTCACTGTTGCTCAATTTTATTCCTGCTGGTAGAGGGGTGCTTGTAGCCTTTGCTTGAGTCATTTCCACATCAGATATGATGTCATTTGTATATTTGGTTTGGGAGAGCACAATTCCATCCTTTGACCTGCATATTTCTAATCCGAGAAAGAATCTGGCTTCCCCCATATCTTTTATAGTAAACATGTTATGCAGATATCTTTTTATATCTGTTATAGTATCCTTATAAGGTCCTGAGAGTAGGACATCATCAACATAAACTAAGAGACAAAACAACCCACTGTTAGTATGTTTAGTAAATAAACAATGATCAAATTGTGATTGAATGAAGCCATAATTCTGTAATTGAAAGGTAAACTCTTGATTTCATTGTCTAGAGGCTTGCTTTAGCCCATACAAAGATCTTTTAAGTTTGCAGACATGGTCCTTAGGGACTGAGTATCCTTCAGGAGGAATCATGTAGATTTCTTCATCTAAATATCCATGCAAAAAGGCATTATTGATGTCTAATTGATGCAAGTGCCAGTTATGCTTAGCAGCTATAGCAAGTAAGATTCTGATAGTCACAGCTTTAGCAACAGGAGAGAAACTTTTTAAGTAATCTACACCTTCTATTTGGTTGTAACCTTTTGCAACTAATCTAGCCTTATATCTATCTATTTTCCCATCTTGTTTTAATTTAAGTTTGTAAATCCATTTGCATCCTATAGCCTTCTTGTCCTTAGGCAGTTTAATAATATCCCAGGTTTTGTTTTCTTCAAGAGCTTTTATTTCATTTTCCATGGCAACTTTCCATTCTTTCTTTTGAACAGCCTCTTTGAAGCTTTTAGGTTCTACAGGATTTTCAGCAGATGCATGAAGACACTTATGTATGTGAGAAGATTGTATAATGCAAGGCATATCAAAATCAGATTCTGCATGAGAACAAATATAATCTTGGAACCTAACAGGTTGGGAAATCTGTCTAGTTGATCTTCTAAGAACTGTGCTATTATCCTGATTTTCATGGTCTGTAATATCATTCTCTATTTCAGTCTCAGGTTCATCAAGGACCTCTGTATCATGGAAATCATCTTCAGGTGAAATATTGGGTAGGGAGCAGGTTACAGGATCATTAAGTTTGTTAGAAAAAGGGAATACATTTTCATAAAAAACAACATCTCTAGAAATAATCATACATTCTTTGTTCAAATCATATACTTTATAGCCTTTTGTATTAGGAGCATATCCTAAGAAAATGCATTTAGTGGCTCTAACATCAAATTTGGATTTATGAGCGACATTATTAGTGGCAAAACACATGCATCCAAAAACCTTAAGAGAAGAGTAATCCACAGGTTTATCAAAGAGAATTTCATAGGGAGTTTTCCAGTTTAGCAAAGGAGTAGGTGTTCTATTTATTAAGTAAGTAGAGGTTAAGATAGCTTCGGCTCAAAACATTTTTGGTAGGTTGGCATGAAACATAAGGCATCTAGCTACTTGCAAGAGGTGTTTATGTTTTCTTTCTACAATCCCATTTTGTTGAGGGGTGTAGGTACATGTTGTTGGTGTAGGTACATGTTGTTTGATGAATGATTCCTTCATTTCTAAAGAAGTTTTGACAATTTTCCCCCATGAGTTCAGACCCATTATCACTCCTAACCTTTTTTATTCTACAATTAAACTGTGTGATAATCATTTTATGAAAAGTTTTTAATAGATCTAAGGCCTGAGATTTTTGATTTAAGAGATATGTCCAAGTACATCTAGAATAGTCATCAACTATGGTGAGCACATAGGAACATTTAGAGATAGTATACTCATTGTAAGGACCCCATAAATCAATATGAACAAGTTAAAAAACATGCTTAGAAACAGAGGTGCTAGCAGGAAATGGCAATCTTTGTTGTTTAGCTTGTGGGCAAATTTCACATGTAAAGTCATGATCTTTATTATGTTTTGGCAATCTAATATGAGAAAGTACATTATGGGACAGATGTCCTAATCTTTGATGCCATATTTCAGTAGATACATGTGAGGCATGAAGTCCAATCTCATTACATTTGTGCAAAGCCTGTTCTATGGTTCTCTTGTCAAACGACTGAGGATTCAAAATATAAAGTTTCCCTACTAAACAGGCCACTGCAATGACTTTTTTAGTCTTGTGGTCCTGCACAACACAACAAGTTTCAAGAAATTTAATTTTAATGGGAAAAGCTTTACAAAGCTTGCTAACAGAAAGCAAGTTAAATTCTAAATCAGGAACGTATAAAGTATCTTTCAAAGTGATCTTGTTGTTAAGTTTTATGTCTCCGATTTTCTTGACAAGATGTTCAGTCCCATCTGCTAAGTGAACATACACATTGGTTAAGTTGGTTCTCTCATTGACAAACATATGTTCATTGTTGCACATATGGGATGTGGATCCACTATCAATAATCCAAGTATTAAAGCTTTTGTTATTAAAAGTGTCTGGACCAACAGTTTTACCTGAAAAGTTGTATCTGTCTTCATCACATTTTGTCTGTGTTTGTGGTTTCAGCTCTCCAAGAAACTTGTTAAATTCCATCCTCAACATTTCAGAAATTGCTTTGCCATCTACAGTACCTGTTTGGTTGGTTTTCAGATCAATAGCTGCAGCTGCTTTGTTTGCAGTGGCTGTGTTTTCTTTCTTCTGTTCAATAAGTGTCTTGTACCATTCGGGGTACCCATATATTTCAAAACAGACCTCCTTAAGATGGCCTGACTTTCCACAATGTTTGCAAACCCGCAGCTTCTTGTCAGGAAGGTTTCTTTTCTTCTGAAAATTTCTTTGAAAGTCAGGTCTCTTGGATGCTTGCAGTGCCATGTTTCGAGAAGTATTTGTTTCTTCATTTTGTCTCTCCACCCTGAGAATCATCGCATAAGCCTTGCTAACTCCAGGTACGGGATCCATCATCAGTATTTGATTTCTTTCATGATCATAGCAGCTATCTAATCCCATCAAGAATTGAATTGTCTGATCATGGCTTTTAATATCTGCATTTTCTTTTGCCGCTCCACAGGTACACTTTGGAGTATATGTTATGGATGATATCTCATCCCATAACTTCTTCAAATTTGAAAAATAATCAGAAACAGATAGTGACCCCTGTGTAAGTGCTCCTAGTTCCTTTTTCAGTCTGTATTCCATCGGCCCGTTACTCTGTCCGAATCTACTTTTGAGTTCGATCCAGAGTTCTCTTGATGTATTTGTGTACATAAAGCTTTCCACGATGTTTCTTGAAATTGAGTTTAGAATCCAAGAAGTTACCATCGAGTCTGTTGTTTCCCATTCCTCCATTTCTTTGGAGTTTTCTTCTGGTTTCTTTGAGTCTTCACTGATGAAGTTTAGCTTCCTCTTGGACTTTAATCCCAGTTTTACTGCACGACTCCAAGAAAGGAAATTTTTCCCATCTAGGAGAGTAGTAACCAGGCTTGTGCCTGGATTGTCGTTAGGCTGCAACTTGAGAGCCTTTGTATCATCTTCCATGGCGGACAGACAAGAAAAGATTTCAAGAATTGGCGGTTTTGATATTTCTTGATTTTCAAAATGAAAGAAAGGAATCAGAGACCATCAATGATGGCTCTGATACCATGTAAAATTAGCAGCGAAAACAGTGATAAATGCCATGAAATATGAGCACAGATTGAATTGAAGAGAAGAATAAGGAAATTTCTTTCAAGAATTATGCTAGCTTACAGCTCTGTATTTCGCATATCTCAAGAAGGAAGAAGATTACAAATATATAGAAGAGAAAATAACTAACAGACAACTAACTGCTATTCTAACTTATAAAAGCGTAAATGCGAGAATGAAGAAACAGCAACTTTAGCAGCTCAGCTAACAAAGTTGTCAATGACTAATCAAAACGTGTTGCTGCCGAAAACGTTTATTCTTCTCTGTATTAGAAGCACTCCCAGGTAGTCTTCGAGCTGATTCTTCTGCAGTAGAACTTCAGACATGGAGCAGGGTCTTCCATGCAATTTTACCGACACGCAATATAAATGGATCTTATATAATTTTTTGTTAAGATATTAATATTAAATTAATTTATTTTTAAGAATAGGATAATTTAACAGTATTCTTGATTCTCATTCTCTAGCTTGGATGATTTATGACTATTTATAATCTTTTCTCTTTATTACATCTAAGAAGGGGGTAATGAGAGTTGGATTTGAACACAAGACTTTGGTGATGCGAGTAATATATCATTCATATACAAGGCAAAGATAACATATGAACTCCAAGTCCCAATATAGGAAAATATGAGGCAAACATAGCATTTGGACTCGAAGCATCAAGAGAGGGAGATACGTAGCATTTGGGCACGAAGCCTTAAAAACTGATCAAACATAATAAGTGCGATAACAATCCACAATACCATACTTATTATATATAATATGTATATATGAATGCATACACCTCTTCATATTCATTTTAATACACATTATGTTATCCACCCTTTTGTATCCCCCATTATAATTTGTAATTATAATGATTTATGGTGTATTTTGTAACCACATTTTTGGTGGTCTATAAATACCACCATGTATTTCATTTGTAAAGAATTTTTTAGAGAGAAAAATAAAGTGATTTTGGAGAAATACATATACACTTTACTTTATATTCTATTAGGAGTGATAGGCCAATAAACTTAGAATTTCTCTAAGTTTATAACACGTTATCAGCACGACGTTACGTTACGATCGTTCAAGCTTAATGGCCAATCTCACAAAATTGAATTTCGTTGCTCTTGATGTTTCTGGAAAAAACTACCTATCATGGGTTCTTGATGCCGAACTACATTTGGCAAGTAGCAAATTGGGAGAAACAATAAAAGAAAATACTATTACTTCTGAGCAAGACTGTGCTAAAGCAATGATTTTGCTTCGTCATCATTTTCATGAGAGCCTGAAGTCTCAATATTTAACAGTCAAAAGTCCTTTTCAACTCTGGAAGAGTCTAAAGGATAGATTTGACCATCAAAAGACTGTAATCTTACCACGTGCAAGATATGAGTGGATACAATTGCGACTGCAAGATTTCAAAACGATTGTTGAATATAATTCTGAAATGTTTCGAATTGTATCAAAGTTGAGGTTATGTGGAGAAGATGTGACGGATGAACAAATGTTGGAAAAAACATTTTCTACTTTTCATGCATCCAACCTTGTACTCCAGCAACAGTACAGGCAACGTGGGTTCAAAACCTATTCAGAGTTGATTTCATGCACGCTTGTTGGAGAGAAAATAATCAGCTTTTGTTGAATAACCATCACACCCGACCCACTGGTTCCAAGCCACTTCCTGAAATTTCAGCGGCATTGCCTGAAGCAAATGCTACTTCTTCACGAAAGGGGCGTGGTCGTTACCATGGCTCACCACGGGGCCATTCTTATGGTCGTGGTCATGGCGGTCGCGGCCGTGGTCGTGGTCGCGGTAATGGTCGTGGTAATACATGGATTAATCCCATTATTCAGAAGCACAATGGGAACAAGGCAAAGAATCAACAAGAGAAAACTACAAATGAAGATCTTTGCTATAGATGTGGGATGTCTGGGCATTGGTCCCGTACCTGTCGTACGGCACAACATCTGGTCAAATTATACCAGGTTTCTGTAAAAGCGAAGGGTAAAGAAGTTGAGACTAATTTTGTTGAGGCTGGAATCTCAGACAATACCCACATAGATGCTTCAGATTTTTTCCAGTCTATTGAAAATGAAGATAAAATCTCCCTGAGCTGCCCCTACAGTTTGGTGACATTACTGAGGATTTTGACATGCTTGTTGATTAGATTTATCTCATATGTTATTAGTATGTTTCTATTATTCAGTTACGTTTACTTTCATTGATAGGGTATTTCTTTTAATCTTGTAATGTTTTTATATTTTATGAATGAAGTGTTTCTTTTACTTATATATATCTATCTCATGTATATAGAATGGATCAAGCCATTACAAATCTCAATGACAATGACCATTGTCTTGTTGATAGTGCAACTACGCATACAATTTTGAGAAACAAGAAATTTTTCTCAAGTTTGTTAATACTACGCATACAATTTTGAGAAACAAGAAATTTTTCTCAAGTTTGTTAATGACAAGAACAAATGTGAGTACCATTTCAGGAGTTAGCAATCTTATTGAAGGCTCCGGAAGAGCTACAATCTTGTTACCTAAAGGAACAAGATTACATATCAATGATGCCTTATATTCTAGTAAATCATAAAGGAACTTATTAAGTTTCAAGGACATTCGACAAAATGGTTTTCATATTGAAACCATGAATGAAAATGGTATCGAATATCTGTACCTTACAACATATAAAACTGGCCAGAAGCAAGTTTTAGAAAGAATGAGAACATATACTTCTGGTTTATATGGCACATTGATAAGCTTGTTGAAACACATAGTATCACTAACCCGAAGTTAGTTGATCAAAGTATTTTTACTTTGTGGCATGATAGACTTGGCCACGCAGGTAAAACAATGATGTATAGGATCATTGAAAATTCACATGGACACCCACTAAAGGACCTTAAGTTCCTTGTTAAAAGTAATTTCATATGTTCGGCTTGTTCTCTTGGAAAATTAATTACAAAGCCATCTATGACAAAAGTGAATGTAGAATCTCCTATGTTTCTTGAACGAATTCAAGGAGACATATGCGGGCCAATAACACCGTCATGTGGGCCATTTAAATACTTTATGGTGTTGATTGACGCATCAACACGTTGGTCACATGTAAACTTGTTGTCAACATGAAATGTTACTTTTGCAAGACTGTTAGCCCAAATTATTAAATTGAGAGCTCATTTTTCTGATTATCCTATTAAAAGGATAAGGCTAGATAATGCGGGAGAATTTACTTCTAAATCCTCAATGATTATTGTCAATCAATTGGAATAGTTTAACACATAGTATCACTAACCCGAAGTTAGTTGATCAAAGTATTTTTACTTTGTGGCATGATAGACTTGGCCACCCAGGTAAAACAATGATGTATAGGATCATTGAAAATTCACATGGACACCCACTAAAGGACCTGAAGTTCCTTGTTATAAGTGATTTTATATGTTCGGCTTGTTCTCTTGGAAAATTAATTACAAAGCCATCTATGAGAAAAGTGAATGTAGAATCTCCTATGTTTCTTGAACGAATTCAAGGAGACATATGCGGGCCAATAACACCGTCATGTGGGCCATTTAAATACTTTATGGTGTTGATTGACGCATCAACACGTTGGTCACATGTAAACTTGTTGTCAACATGAAATGTTACTTTTGCAAGACTGTTAGCCCAAATTATTAAATTGAGAGCTCATTTTTCTGATTATCCTATTAAAAGGATAAGGCTAGATAATGCGGGAGAATTTACTTCTAAATCCTCAATGATTATTGTCAATCAATTGGAATAGTTTTAGAGCATCCAGTTGCTCACGTACATACTCAAAATGGCCTAGCAGAGTCGTTAATTAAGCGATTACAATTAATAGCTAGACCCTTATTGATGAGGTCAAAATTGCCTTCATCGACATGGGGGCATGCAATATTGCATGCAGTTCGTCTTAGACCTACCGCTTACCATAAATTTTCTCCATTACAATTGGTCTCCGAAAGAGAACCAAATATATCTCATTTAAAGGTGTTTGGTTGTGCGGTGTATGTCCCGATACCCCCTCCTCAACGAACTAAAATGGGGCCACAACAGAGACTAGGAATTTATGTTGGTTTTGAGTCTCCCTCAATTATTAAGTATCTTGAACCAATGGTCAGTGATCAATTCACTGCTAGGTACTTGGATTGTCAATTTAATGAGACAGTATTCCCAGCATTAGGGGGAGTAGATAAGGAGATTAAAAGGAAAGATATTGCATGGAATGCAACATATATGTCTTTTATGAATCCACGGACAAATGATAGTGAACTTGAAGTTCAACGGATCATACATTTATAAAGTGTTGCAAATAGGCTACCAGAAGCATTGATAGATACCAAAAAGGTCACAAAATCACATATTCCGGCTGAAAATATTCCAGCTCGTTTAGAAGTCCCTGAAGCGATTCTAAATAAATCAAACGCATTTGAGTCACAAATACACCGGAAGCGTGGTAGACCACTTGGCTCTAAAGATGCAAATCCTCGAAAGAGAAAGAAACATATCGTCTCAGTTAATCACGATGCTAATGTGACCACTAGTGTCTCTAAGGATACAATCCCTGAAACGGTTTTATCTAAAGACTCTAAAAGTAATGAGCAAGATCTCGAGGACAGTTACGAGATGTCTATTAATTATGCTCATAACAGTTTAGGTTGGTATCGTAAAGAAATTGAAATGAACGATATTTTTGCTTATTCTGTAGCCGTCCAAATCATGGATGAAGATGAAAATGATCCTCAAACTATGGAGGAATGTAGACATCGAAATAATTGAAAAAGTTGGAAAAATGCCATACAAGATGAGCTAGACTCGCTAAATAAGCGAGAAGTATTTGGACCTATAACTCCAACACCAACAGGTTTCAAACCTGTTGGCTATAAGTGGGTGTTTATACGCAAGAGAAATGAACGAAATGAAGTTGTAATGTACAAAGCTAGACTTGTGGCCCAAGGCTTTACTCAAAAGCCCGGAATTGATTTTACTGAAACATATTCACCTGTAGTGGATGCTACCACACTTAGATTTTTAATCAGTTTATCAGTAATTGAACAACTGCAAATGCAACTCATGGATGTGGTAACTGCATATCTGTATGGGTCATTGGATACAGATATCTATATGAGAATCCCTGAGGGATTAAAATTGCCTGAAGCATTACAATCAAAGTCTCGTCATATGTGCTCCATCAAATTAAAAAGGTCATTGTACGGACTTAAACAATCAGGACGTATGTGGTACAATCGTCTTAGTGAGTACTTAATAAAGAAAGGATTTTGCCATAATCAAATAAGTCCATGTTTATTCATAAAAATGATAGAGTAGGGATTTGTAATCATAGCTGTGTATGTTGATGATTTGAATATTATTGGATCTCCTAAAGAGATTCGACAAGCAACTAATTACTTAAAAAGTGAGTTTGAGATGAAAGATTTAGGCACTACAAAGTATTGTCTCGGCCTGTAGTTCGAACATACTAAGGGTGGAATTTTCATTCATCAATCGAACTATATAGAAAAAGTCCTTAAGCGTTTTCATATGGACAAAGCTCATCCATTGAGTACACCTATGGTAGTTCGATCGCTTGATGTTAATAAAGATCCTTTCCGTCCTCCAGCACATAACGATGAGATTTTAGGTCCAGAAGTACCATATCTCAGTGTAATTGGTGCATTGATGTATCTTGCTAATAATACCCGACCAGATATAGCATTTTCAGTTAATGTACTAGCAAGATATAGTTCAACACCAACAAAGAGACACTGGAATGGTGTTAAACACGTTCTACGTTATTTACGTGGAACAAGTGACATGGGACTATATTTTGAAAGGCATGATGATGCCAAAACAACCAAATTAGTTGATTATTCAGATGTGGGGTATTTATTTGATCCACATAAAGCTATATCTCAATCTGGATATGTATTCATGTATGGTGGAATTGCTATTTCATGGTGTTCAACCAAACAGACTTTGGTAGCCACCTCATCAAATCATGCAGAATTAATTGCATTATATGAGGCTGGGCGTGAATGTGTATGGCTTAGATCACTAATACATTATGTGCATTAATCATGTGGACTGGAATCAATCGAGAAAAGTCCCACAGTAATATATGAAGACAATGCGGCGTGCATCGCCCAAATCAAGGATGGTTATATTAAAGGCGACAGAACCAAGCACATATTACCAAAATTTTTCTCCACTCATGAGCTTCAAGTGGAAGGCAAAGTTGATGTTCAACAAATTTCATCAAGTCAGAATTTAGCAGATTTGTTTACGAAGGCATTACCAACAAAGGTGTTCAAACAACTCGTACGTAATATTGGCATGCGACACCTGAAAGATATCTGCTTCAATTGAGGGGGAGATTATACAATTGTACTCTTTTCCTTAGCCTTGGTTTTTATCCCATTGGGTTTTTCCAGGCAAGGTTTTTAACAAGGCAGGATGTATATGATAAAAAGGTATGCATTCAAGGGGGAGTATTATATATAATATGTATATATGAATGCATACACCTCTTCATATTCATTTTAATACCCATTATGTTATACACCCTTTTGTATCCCCCATTATAATTTGTAATTATAATGATTTATGGTGTATTTTGTAACCACATTTTTGGTGGTAATACCACCATTTGTAACCACATTTTTGGTGGTCTATAAATACCACCATGTATTTCATTTGTAAAGAATTTTTTAGAGAGAAAAATAAAGTGATTTTGGAGAAATACATATACACTTTACTTTATATTCTATTAGGAGTGATAGGCCAATAAACTTAAAATTTCTCTAAGTTTATAACAATACTAAATTTCTCGGGTCAAACAAGAATATTTATTGAATTAGATCATTTGGATCGAAAAATTTAAAAAATTAAAAAATTTTATATTCGAAATAACAAATACATTGAACTTGTTTGGATAAGAATATCAAATTCCTGAAATCTTATTTTAAACTATGTTTTGTAACACGATGATGAATTTTATTCGTCTAATATAAAGTCATTTGAAATCCTTTCTCCAAATTTATTTCTTCCAAAAATAGCTTTAAATTTTTTTTTCTTTCATATTTGAAATATAGTAATAGTGATAGAAATTTGAAACAATAAAATAAATAAATAATAATGTAGATAGTAGAGTATGCAGGCAGGGAGAATATCTGAAAATCTGTGGATAACATAAGCTGCCCAACCACCACCAGTGGATAAAATCATCTAACCAGATCTTCCAACCCTGATAATACCTGCATCATTCTCCCTCTTCAAATTCAACCATCCCATCCTGCCCTGCCCAATTTTCTGCAAAACCCTCATATTTTTCCACCTCCTTCATGGCTACAATCACCAATTTCTTACTCAAACAACCCCCATTTCTCGCCCCAATCACCAAAATCACCCCTCTTTACCCTCAATTTTCTTCCAATCTCCTCCCGCTATCATCTAAACCCAAGCAGAATTTCCTCAATTTGGACACAAACCGCCCGATTTTCGTACCAAAAGCCACCGCCGCTTCCGACGTTGAGAAGGTGAAGAAAAAAGAAAGAGTGCAAAGAGTTCACAGCACACAAGAATTCGACGAAGCACTCCGGGCGGCCAAAAACCGCCTCGTGGTGGTCGAGTTCGCCGCCAGCGACAGCGAGGACAGCAGCAAAATCTACCCCTTCATGGTAGATCTCAGCCGCAACTGCAGCGACGTCGACTTCTTACTCGTCATGGGCGATGAATCGGAGGAAACTCGCAAACTCTGCGCCCGCGAGAAAATCGAGCAGGTCCCTCACTTCACCTTCTACAAGGGCATGGAGAAGATCCACGAGGAGGAAGCCATCGGCCCCGATCAGCTCGTCGGCGACGTTTTGTACTACGGCGACAGCCACTCCGCGGTGGTACAGGTGCACTGTAGAGAAGACGTGGAGAAGCTGATCGAAGACCACAAAGCTGATCACAAATTGATCGTTTTGGACGTGGGGCTGAAACACTGCGGGCCGTGCGTGAAGGTTTACCCGACGGTGATTAAGCTGTCGCGGTCCATGGAGGATACGGTGGTTTTCGCCCGGATGAACGGGGACGAAAATGATAGCTGCATGGAGTTCTTGCGGGATATGAATGTGATAGAAGTGCCGACGTTTTTGTTCATCCGAGACGGGGAGATCCGCGGACGGTATGTCGGGTCGGGTAAAGGGGAGCTTATTGGGGAGATACTGAGATACCAAGGTGTTCGGGTCACTTATTGAACGGATATAAATAGAAATTGCGAAACTATGGATCACTACTCGACGCATTTGTATAACAAATTATTATTGTAGAATTAAGTTTTGATGGTCGGAGATTAATTCTGAGTGGCACCTTCGTTCATTCAACTTTGACATACCTGTGAATTGTTATGTTTGATTGTACCTTCACATTCTAAACACATTTTAATTAAATAACTTGAAAATATAATTAGGGTATCAGGCCAACGTGGATATTAGTATTTCAACAATCAAATCAATTAAGAAATCATAGTTTAGGGGTTAGATATAAAGTGATAAATAAATAATATCAATGACTTGGGATATTTATAATAATTGCCTTATTCTACGTACACAATCATGATTCATCGTATGACACCACGTGTCCAATAATCCACCGTTGCTATAATAACTTGGGTTGGGCCTTTCAAGCCCATAAAGTTGGTTTATGGCTTTTAAAGTAGTTTGGGCCACATTACAGTGTCCTAATAGCTTACCGTTTTAGTTAAATAATCCAATTCAAGACCAACCATATTGTCCAAACAAAACACAGTGCAGAACAAAGAAGCGAATTTTAATTGTGTTGAGGAGATTAGACAACCAAATTCATATCTTTCAATCACACAAAAAATAGAATATTAATTAATAACAAAAAATTCAAGCCATCAAGGATGCTAATATATATGATTTCATGAATAATTTAATATTAAATCGGATAATTAGCAAATTAATTCGTTGAGCCTCCTTTGTTTCAATTAATGTGTTTCAACGTTTTCACTTCCAACTTTCACCAATATTATATATTATGATAAATTGCTAATTTGATTGGTAAGAAATGAAATTTTACAATTAAAATATTGTAAGTTGGAACTTTATAAATATAAATTATATATCTACTTTTACATCTAATTATTAGGGAGGGGGAAGATTGTAATTAAGTTGGGGCATGCACACCAAAAAAGAATATTAATTAATACATAAAATATGGAGTATGTGTTTATTATTGTAGCAGTTTCTTTATTTGTTGATTTGAATTACTGATTTATTTAATCATATTTTGAATTTAAATATGTTAAATGACGTAATGAATTGAAAATGTATTAATTGATTCGTGATTATACAATGAATTTAAATTAAATGTGAACTTAGAATTTAAATTTGTTTTCGAAATTATTATCTCATACTCAAATCCTTCCCATCTAATAAATCTTGCTTTGAATGCCAACAATTAATTAACAAATTACATAGTTTAATATAATTTGCTTTACATTGACACCTTTGTCGTCCAACTTCTTCATCACAAAATCAAACCTAGAAAAATAATAACAACGAAAAAAGAATTTTTATTCTTTTATTATTATTATTGTGGTCTAACCATGTTTAATTGGAGGGGTGTAGGCTGAGCCATGGTCCTCCTCTTCCACAAATTAATCTCCTTCCTCGGCTCCAAACCCGAATCGCGTCCAGCTCCACCCATCGGAATCGGCGCCGAGAAAGGGATGAATACGTCATCTTCGCCGTCGCTATATCCCCTATCTTCATCGGAGAAGTAATCTCGGTCCTCCTCCGGTGCAATCTGCGCAGTTGTCCAATCAAAATTCGCAAACGTATCACGGCTGCTGGCGAATCTCCTCATCTGGCTCAGGCTCGGAGCCCTGTCGGGAAGCGGCGGCCTGCCATGGTCCGCCGAAGCGTCGGATTTCCTCCCACCACCAAAAATCTTCTTAATTCCGGACGGCTTCTTCTTCAGCTCCGGCGCCGGCCTGGTTTCCCTAATCTTCTCGGGTTTTGCAAAAGAAGCGGGTTTGAATTCTTTAGGCAAAGAAGCGTGCTTTTTCGCGCTTATCTTATTCCTGTGCTTGATTTGGCCCATGCATGACACCTTCGGCGACGTGGGCTCTTGGGTTTCGAAATTCTTGGACTTCCCTCGGGCTTCCGCAGGAATCATGGACACAATCGGGCCGGAAAACCCCTTGCTCAGATGGGTTTTAAGCTTGTGCGAGTTCACATCTGGCCGCTTATCTCGGCCCGGACTGAATTGAGGGTTTTGGAATGAAACTGCTGCTTGAGCTGCCTTTGGTAGAAACCTCAAAATCTTGCTCTTCGACTTTGCTGCTGCCTTCTCCATTACTGGAAAATCTTACACTACGCAGCTTTGTAATAATTGTGATCACCACAACTTTATATATATATAATAACTTGACCAAACACACACACACACACCTGTGTACGTGTGCGATAAGAATAAGGTTTTGAAGGAAGGAAATTCTTTATTCGGACTGAACTTGATCGGATAAATATAATACACTTATTTTATAATTGATATACAATTTAAAAAAAAATAACCAATCACATCGTAAATGTAATACATTTATTGTTTATTATATTGATTTGACTCGATCAAACATGATTTGAATTATATTAACTTTCCTGGAAGGAGATATAGAACACGGGAAAGGATCAAACTAGGGTTGCAAAATTGACTTTTTCAAGAAAAATAGAGGTACAGTTTTTGAGTAATGGTCAAATGAGAAAAAACACGACTGTGCAAAAACAAGTAGCACTTCTTGGTATTAAATAAATAATACAGCTTGAGCTGCTTGGTTGTTAGTACCAATTAAATCTCGATTCAAAGGTCCAATTCTCCGGGCTAAATCAACGCCCGCAAATATCATTAATTACATCGAAAACCATAGGCAATCGTGATCATAAATCATAAAGAATTTTGTGATTTTGTCTTTTACTGGTTATTTTAATCTTTTTCTTGATCTTTTAATGATTGTGGCTATAATTTATGTTATGGTAATAGAAAACGAGGTCAATTGACATTGGATTTGTAGTTAATACATACAATTATGGGTTTTTGATGAGTCGATGAATTTATCACATGTAATAATTATGACAATTTGCAATTAGACTGAAAATTACAAATTAGACTTTTATTATAAGATGTATTAGAACTACTTATCAACATTTTGATTAATCACAAAAAAATAAAGATTTTGAGTTTATTCTCAGTCATACAATTGATTTTTGTTGGGAAAAGTACACACAAATATTAATAATACTTGGGTCCATCCTAAAATGTTTGAATGCAACCAAGGAAACAAAAACAAAATTATATAGTATTAGAGAAAACTGCAATTTTAATTTTTTCATTTATAGGGTAGCATTTTTAGTTTTGTATGAATTGATTTTTGCAGTTTAATCTTGTAATTTTAAATTGTTTACACTTTTTATCTTAATTTGTCTAGTGAATTTTGCCGAAAAATTGCATGTGTATTACACATGCCTCAATTAAATTACAACTTTAGTCCTATAACTTAAGGGGGCGTTGGCGTTTTTAGTCCTGTAACCTAGAAGAGTTGGCATTTTGGTTACAAGACTAAAATTACACTTTAATTGGGTAGTGTGCAAATCAATTTTTCAACCAATTAAGGACCAAAATTGCCAAAATTAAAATGTACAGACCAAAAATATCACTCTCCTAAATTACAAGATTAAAATTACAATTTTTTCTATATTATTATTTCATCTTTAGAGGACCAATAGATTGCTTAAACGATTCTACTTTGACAATTAATTACACACATAATTTGCGAATTATTGCAGCTAATTATATCACGTATTTATCAAAGTTTTTTCTTTCAATTAAAACGTAACGACATTTATATAGTTAAGAAAAAAATTAAATAAAAAATACAGTTTTTTTTTTCCCTTTCATTTTCCTCGTACTCTACGTCAATGAAGTCTTGGATACAAATTACATATAAGAGTTTCATAGTACCCTTGGTTTTTTGTCTGAGAACCAATAATCAAAGATCTGATGATGCTAAAATCCTAAGAATGATGTGTTTGGCTGTTTTAAGCATGTTTTAAGGGTGTAATAATTAAGAATTCATTTCTTTTTATTGTCGTTAGCCGATTCAATTTGACTCTACTTCTTCATCCCTAGTGAGACCATATTAAAATTCAAAGCAAAGACTCAAGTGCATATGTTTTGACTAGTTTTTTTTTTTTCTTTTTCCTTTTTTTTTTACGTAAATAGGTTACAATTCTATCATAAATTTCAACAATCAACAATTAATATATGCTCGTTATTAATATAAATAACTAATTTCATTGTAAACCAATAATTACTGTTAAAATAAATTATTAATACCTACACATTGATGAGATTCAAACCCGTGACTTCTTAGTCATAAAACCTCAGCTTCACTAATTATTAACTTAGGGACAAATAAGACAGAGGATTCAATACTTTTAGTCATTTGTTTTACGATATTTTCAAAATTCTTAAATTTGAAAAAACTCAACACATTTAGCCATCTACATTACGGAAATTTCAACATGGTCTCAAAATTGAGAAAACTCGACACATTTGGTTCTATGCTCCACGTTATTTATAAAATTAAATATGTTGAGTTTTGAGACGATTTTTAAAATCCCACAAAACATATATAGGATTAAAAATAGCAATTTTTTCAAATTGTAAAAATCTAACTAAAAATTTCAAGCCTGTATTTGATGTGATTAAAAATGTATGATAATTTGGAGCAAAGTGAGGAATGATTGGTGTTTTGTCTTAGGATGAGGCTCACAATGTCATTGATTCTTTGAATTAGTCACTAAAAGTGTCTTGACATTAATAAAGTTGGTGGTACGTAGTAGAGGTCAACACAAAAGTAGGGACAATTTGTGACGTAGGAAGGGAGAAAACCAAGCATTTCTTTTTATGATATTAAAATGTAGTTATTGAATTTGCCGGCAAGGAGAAGAAATTAGGACCATTTCCGAGTAACAATTGTAGCTGCTAAGTGATAAGGATCAATGAATGTGGCAGTTGCGTGGACCATGTTCTACTTGTACCATTTATTACAAATAATTCAAAATTAATATTTATTTTGCTTTAAATATAAGTATTAATTAATTAATTAAAATCTATTGATGTTTTTAGCCCGGCCCATCATCAAAGGCCCGACTGCCTTGTTTGTTCTTTTTCTTTTTAAGTGGGCTTTGTTGGGCTGGACGGAGCCCAGTGGACTCACAAATTGTACTCTTCTTTTTTTTTACTTGTGGAATGTAAATCCATTTGCCAAGTGAAAAAACTGAAGAGAGAGAAACAAGTGATGGTTGTGGCCTTGGATTT
This sequence comes from Sesamum indicum, assembly GCF_000512975.1. Lineage (NCBI taxonomy): Eukaryota > Viridiplantae > Streptophyta > Magnoliopsida > Lamiales > Pedaliaceae > Sesamum > Sesamum indicum. The sequence goes on from NC_026151.1 coordinate 2,373,831, forward strand.
GCAGGATTTCCTTCTCCGAGCTAGGGTTCTGAAGCTCTACAGACAAGCTCTCAGGATTTCAAGGAGAGCCCCTGCTGATTCTAAAGGTCAGGTATTTGTGGCTTTAATTCGCTGAATTTCAATGCGCGATGTGCTCTGTTTTGTTAATTCGTGGTGGATAATGTGTATTTTCATGTTATTATTCAAACTCGAAAAATCAGAACGAAAATGGTGACCTGGGTGAGAACTTGAACTTGGACTGGATAAACTCGGTGCTCCAGTTTAGCTGTGTACTTGCAATCATAGTGTTGTTGTTACCAATTTTACAGCTATGAGTTTCCTGCACTATAGTTATATGATTATTGAATAAATTAAAGCTGCAAGAATGTGCTGTAGCATTTGTGTGAGATATAAAAATCCTTCGAATTTGTGGGAACTTCTGAAAACTAGTGATAGCAGATAATCAAGTATCCATCAGGATTAGGTCTTTTGATGTTTGAACTTACAGTTGGGGTTGGGAACTTGGAATGATGCTTGCATCTATCATATTCTACCATGTTCTTGTAGGAAGTTATTTTTTATACAGGCATCATGCGGTGTTGCAAACTAGCATTTGCTACAAATTGATGCTTTTCTCCATTTTTATTTTCGGAAAAACTGGAGGTTATGTGGCTGGATATAGTTAAAATCCTGTCTTGTCGTCTTGGTCACTTTCCTTTTTTTCACTCTGCTTGTTGATTATGGATAGATCATCATATTTGTCATGCCTCTATTTTGGTATTTTGGGTTTACCTCCCAAAACAGATCTTCTGTGTGTGGTATGCCTCTCTTATACATGTACTGTTTCTTATAACTTTAAAATGCTGTGTTTCAGATGAACTGAGACTGATGATTAGACAAGAAATGGAAAACAACAGGTCTTGCAGAGACAAACAGAGGATTAGATTCTTGATCAGTGATGGACTGGAGAGATTAAAGCGGTTGGATGAGACACTTGATATGCAAGGACGTTAAATACCAGATATATTTGGTCTGTTTGTTTCATTACGTCTAGTGCCTAATGTACATTGAAATTCTTTTTGCAAGGTTTTATATTATTTACGCAGATGTGAATGCGTTATCAGAAAGGAACATTGTTAAATAGGTATTCAAAATGAAGACTTCACGTGTAGAATTAGCCAAAAAATTGACCCTGACCAGAAGAATAAGGCATTGCTGTCGGTTCTTGTATTGTAGTAGAGCCCTTTTCTTATATGAAATGTTTTAGTTGACTGTAACAGAATTACTGTGAGCTCTCAATGGCTATCATCCCTTTCAATATGTCCTAAAGAATGGATATCTGTCTTATTCTGAGTGGTTCTTGGTCTTCATCATATCTGGGGCTATCTTTTGCCCTAGGGCACTAAAGATGTGAAATATTTGTTGTTTGAGTTGGCTCAGCTTGATTAATATTTACACCATTTTGATCTGCCCTGTTGATTCATTGGAAGAGGAAAAAGTTCATGAGCTTCAATTTGAAAATGATTAAACCCTTCCTGTTACCGCGGCTTTTTTTAAATCCTCGAACAGTCATACTTCAATTACTCCATGGTCATTGATCTTTAAGGCAATGATAGGCTTTAGGATCAATAACCAGCAATCACCAGTCACTCTTAGTAGCATCATGCATGTATCTATTTTGGTAATATCAAGGAAGCTGAATGAGACACTGCTCACCTGAGACAAGGAGTTATTGACAAACAAATGTGCAAATGAATTAAACTGCAAAGTCCTATCAAGGTAAGCAAATCTCCAGAAAGGAGTCAAGAAACTAGAACATTGATCTGTCACGACCATTTCCAACATAGAAGCTAACAAAATATGTTGAATTAAGAAAAGTAATGAAATCATTTCATTTAACGATGCACATAGACAGATAGATGTTTTATTGTATCTCGCGTGTCGAATAGTGATGCAGCAAAATGTCAGAACAATTTCTTCTTCAGATGAATTGAACTTCTAAGTGTGTGATGAACCAAACAGGTCCCTGGAGAGTTACTAGAAAAGAATAGATAGGGCCTAATACTCGAATCCAAGCTAAACCTTAACTGCAAGCATAATTTGACATATTAAAAGCACAAGCTTAGTAATGCTTCATTAAAATATTCGACTTATGAGTATTTCCCAGACATCATGAAGTTAATTCTTTCATACTACCATTCTAATATTCCAACAGCGGAGTTCAGCTTGACATGTCTCTGATACATTCAGACAATATTACAACTTGTAGCTTGATACCAGTGGTTTTGCTACAGAGCATCATCTTTTTTATCTTCAATGTGACAACATGCTGCTAAGCTACTAGAGGACTGGTGCAGTTTATTCCTACAGTGGGCGAGTTAAAAATCCCCTGTCCACCATCTTCTCCATTAATTCCTCATGCTTCTTTAGCTGACCTGCTTTTCTCAGCTGCTGCATAACCATTTCATAGACCTTTGGGCTAGGTCTCAAACACTTCTCCTCAATCATCTCTCTAAAATATTTGTAGGCGTTGTTCCAATGCCCCATCGAGCAGTACATTGAAATAAGAATCTTGAAAGTATTCACATTAGGCTCTACTTCAGTTTCATCCATTTCCTTCCAGAGTTTGATAACCATATCAGTAGACCTTGATTCAGCAAACATCTGCATCAATATATTATATGTTACCGTATTAGGCTTACATTTCACATCCTTCATCTTGACAAACAACCTATGAGCAGCATTGATATCCTGGTCTTGAGCTATGCATCTAAAGATCGGGTTGAAACTCGACGCATTCGGCGCACACCCTTTCTTAATCATGGAATTAAGCACTTTAATTGCATCATCCCGATTCTTGTCCTTACAATGAGCATCAATCAAAAAGTTATATGTAATCACATCTGGCTCGCAAGAAAGCCTCTTCATCTGATTATATACTTGTAGCACCTTCTCAGTTCTCCCTGCCTTAACATGAACCCGCATCAAATTATTGAAAGTAACTGCATTTGGCTCACACCCCACATCAATCATTTCAGCAAACACATCGTGGGCACGCGTAATTTGCCCACATCTACACAGTGCATCAATCACAATAGTATAAGTATACACGGTCGGTTTGATCCCAGCCATCTTCATTTCCCGGAAAACCCTCTCCGCCTCATTAATGTTACTTGCCCGGCACCAGCCATGCACTAAGCTCGTATACACAACAACATCGAGCTCAAACTTATCCTTCAAGCTATCAAAAAACGCTTGAGCTTCGGTTGCACGTCGTTTGCGACACAACATGCCAATCACTATGGAAAAAGCTTTCCTATCAGGTTCGCATCCGTAATCCTGCATCCGATTAAAAGTGTGTACCGCTTCCGCAGCCATCCCAGCCCGAATATAACGTCGAATCAGAATTGAAAACGTCTCCAAAGGAATCTTCATATTTTGCGTTCTCATTGAATCAATTAAATGCCAGGCGACATCGAATTGGCGTACCTTTCCAGAAAGATCGATCATTTCATTGAACAGCTCCAGAGATAGCGAAGGCTCCAACGTTGACATGGCCCAGTTGAAGAAGGCGAGGGTTTGCGGGAACGGAATACCGTAGCGGGGGGCGGCGCATTTTTCTATCACATGTCGGACGACGTCAGGGGATGGAGAATGAACAGCGGATATATTCGAGAACTCAAAAGACAGAGATGGGAAAGCAACATTAGGGCTTAGCGAGTCTTTAGGGTTTAAGTGGAGGTTGGGGTTCTTGCGGTGATGGTCTTTAATTAACGAATAAAATTTATCAACGACAAGTGTTTCCGCGTGGGAAAGCTCAGCGGCGAGGAGTGAGGGTCTTTCGTCGCCTTCCTCTCCTATAACAACGTCGAGTTGATGGTCGATCGCGGCGGAGGATGACGAGTAGGGATTCACGTCGTTTCTGCACAGAGGTGAAAGAAAACGTAGGGTATAATTTAAGCGTCGGTTTGAGCGGGCAAGCGCCATTGGAGGCTGCTTCTGCTTATGCTTCTGCTGGACTGTGGAGAAGTAGGAGAGGGAGATGTAAATTGCAGTGACAAGGAAGAACAGAGAAGCTTCGGCATAAACCCACTGAATAATGGGCTTTAGGGCTTAAGATTTTAGATTGGGCCCACACAAATGAGCTACAAGGCCCAATCCAATATTATCATTGTTCATATTCAGACGACCCAACCCAAAACTTTCCAGACAGAAATGGAACTGAACCAAAGAGTCTGCAAATAAGAGAATAACAAGGTAGAGTTGAAGAAAAAAGAAAATGACCTCCAAACTCCAGAATCCGGCCATCGGTACCGCCGTGCGCCGCCTATGGGTTACCAGATCCCTCCCACATCTTCGGTGCCGTTTGTTACACAATGGGCCGGACACTATTGATGAGCTCCTGGACAGACACTTAGTTAAGAACGATAAAAAGCACCTCGATGATGACGAAAACGAATTTCTCATTCGGCAACGGCTCACCAGCACTCGGCGTGAGGCGTTGAGCCTATATCGGGACATCATCCGGGCAACGCGATTCTTCATGTGGCCAGACTCTCGAGGTATCCTGTGGCGTGACGTTTTGAGGGAAAATGCGCGGAAGGAATTTGAGGAATCCCGGTTCGAGAAAGACCCTGAAGTCATAACCCGGTTGCTCATCGGAGGGCGGGATGCGGTGCAGGCAGCGCTTGATAAGCTAGTGGAGAAGCAGAAACAGCAGATTGAGAAGGAAAGGAATGATTTCAGTCGGCGATGATTTTTCGGTAATTGTTTCCAGTTCGTTTTCTATTTTTTGCATAGCAGAAAGGCTCAAATTATGAAATTTGAATTTGAAGTACTCCTGTTTGATTTGTATACGGTAGATGTTTGTGAATTCCGATTATGAGGATTTGGTCCTAAAGTACTCGAGCATAAAATTCGTTAATTGTTTTTTCGGGAGAGGTAATTCCACAAGATTTAGCTTCCTGTATTATTGAATGGTGTCTGAAAATTTAAATGCGATTCTCTTTTCAGTTTCTTTTGCAATGTCTTATCTTAAACATGATAACTTCTGGAAATTTGCTCAATTGTTCATATTCTTGTGTCACGGCTCCATGAATAATCATTTTATGTATGGATGTAGATTCATGTGAAACTTGGTTTCCAGGTTATGTGATTTTTTTCTTTTGTCTTGGCTTGTTAAAATGGATTGCATGAATTGTTGAATACTTGAATTGGTCTTCAGGGTTACGATTTTCTGATTGCTCGTGCATTTTCAGGGTAGTAGCTAGGAGTGCTCTTAGAAACAGATATATTGATATAGAACAATAAAAATCTTTGTAGTATATAAATGTGAAACCTAGAGGCTAGTGCTAGAATGAACTTTTATGCGGAAATGAAGATATCCATTGGAGTAGAGAGCTGAAGAGTGGGGAACTGTATTGCGAAAGCATGGTCAAGTGGGAGGATAATTCGATTTGCCAGTTAGAAAACATCAATTATACTGCAGAGGATGGTAAGGTCTCACAACATGAGCATGTTTTCTTTAGAGGCAGCAAAGTCGGGTTAATGGTAATTCCTGATATGCTTAAAAATGCGCCCATGTTTAAGCTCTTGGAAGCTAGGATTAAGGGCAAGGGTTGATGACTTGGAGTAGGACGTGGACATGCTGTGGCAATGCGGCCAGAGCTCAGGCTGCTGGTCGTGGAGCTGCACCTGGTAGGGGTGCTGTGCCACCTGTTCGGAGGTGATCTTGTCCTGTTATTGGCATTACAGCTCTCTTGTGAAGTGGGCATGTCGATTATAGCCATCTATGGTCGATACTTGGTTTTGTTGCCTATGTTCCTAGTTGTAATGCTTCAGATGTCTGAATGAAAACTTGCAGCAAATTGAGATGAAGTGACTGATTTCTGATGGCTGTAACTGGAGTTTGTAGTAATCCTTTGAACAGGTAGCAACTTGGCAAGTGAACCTTAAAATTTGAAACTACTATGTTTGCCCAATCTTCACTTCCAAAAAAGGAGTGTCTGAGTGATTCAGGGAACCAGTAGTGGGTAGCATGATCAATTTGGCAGTTACAAAGGCAAAATTGTGAGTTGCTAGATGGCATATCATTTACGATGATACATGTTGGTGTTGGAGAAAGTTGAAAATAGTTTATCCTTTATGATCATTTTGTTGGGAGAACCTGTAAAGTAGGTATTTGTCTACTAACTCAAAATTGTGTGGATGAGTATCAAGATTTCCGATGAGTTAATGATGACGCCAAAAATGCTACTAGTGACACACAGTACACAATCTACGAAACGGTTGCGTTGTTGCATGTTTTCCTCTCGCATACTTTCTCCAATTTCTTATTTCTAGTTCGTTATACATGTGATCTTGAATCATGTTGATCATCTTAGTTAAAAAAGTTGAAGGCGGAGGCAACGAACCTTTTGTACACAAATTCAGAAGCTTGGTGGCGCAATCACATCAAAGAGCTGAGCACTACTAATTAGTCAATACTAGAAGAACGCCGCAGTTAGTTGCATGTAAAGTTCCAAGCGACTCCACAATGATACTAATATACTAGGTAGTTTATTGGGTTCTGACAATCACTTAATGTTTGTAATATTACTTAAACTTCCACATGCTGTGTTTGTTACATGTGAAGTGAAACATTTTTTGTTGAAAGTCCATTGCATCTTAATTCATTCTTGTTTCCGTAGAATGCTAGCACTTCATCTTGTGCAATAGTTGATAAACTCCGCGGCTTTTGCGAAGCCAATTCTGAGTAGAACCCAGCATTCCTGGTCATCTTTTTCAGGATTAAGGTGAATTTCAAACTGAGCTCTTCAAGCCCATGAGATTCTTGTAATAGCATTTGGGAGGAATGTTTTGGTCTTTGGAGTTGCGACTGAGTATACATGTATAGATTTTAGCATCCCTTCTAGTTGCTCCGCTGTCGTGAGTTTGGATCTCATGAATATAGATATTTAGTTTACTTTTTTAATACTAGTATTTGTTTGCTTCAAAATTGTTGATTAATTTAAAAATATTGATTTGTTTGTTTTCGAAAGTGATCATTGGTTTAGAAGGGTACAGGATATTATATTGTCCATTGGTTGATTTCGAAATATCAATGAACAATATAAATAAACTTTTTACTTGGACGATTTTCATAATAGAATTTTGATGATTTTAACTGATTTTTTAAATATTAATATTTATTATGTTTCTTGATATATTTCATTCGCCTTTTAAAACATTTATTCAATTATTATTAATTGCTCTACAAATATGGATTTCTTACGACTTAATAAGTCGAGTAATTGAGTTTAAGATGAATGTTTTAATTTAAGAGCCAGCATTAGAATCAAGTTTGAATGAGGTCAACTTGTTCACCAAAAAAACAAGTTTTAGGTTGGTCGGATTATTCTGAAATCTTGATTTTATGATTTTACTTTGAAAAAACGTGTTGCAAGCTTTCAATTTATTAATCGTAAAAGTGTATTTAGTTTTGTTTTCATTTTTAATTTTTAGTTTTAAGTGGAAAATGTTGGTATAGACTTGTGTTTAAAAATAAAAATATGTTTGTTTAAATTGATGAAATTGTTTTGATGGTGTCAAATTATTTTCTTTTTATTTGATTAAAGTGAGAATTTTATTTTTTCAATATATTTTTTTATTTAAATATAAGGTTATTGAAGATATTAGTGATGTCATATCCCATAATGATAATAAAATGTATACTATTATATTAAAGAATTAATACTTAAATTTTTTTTTACATGCATGTAACTATACAAAAGATTAATGATTGAGCCGGTAAGATAGTACGTTATTTTCAAGGTATAATTACATTTTTCTTATTTAAAATTTGGCGTAATTATATATAGACCTCATGTAATTTGAAAAATTACATCTAGTATTCTGAACTTTACTTTTATCTAATAAATAAGTCCTTTCATCAGTTAAAATTTATTGAATTTGTTGATATTAACAAAAAAAAAAAAAAAAAAAAAAAAAAAACACTGAATGAAAATCAATATTTATTCTTGATTGGCTTAAAACTAACTTATTGAAGGTTAAATAATTTTTTGGGACTAAATTATCCTTATAAAGATGAAAATATACCTTCTCGTATGCATTAAGTTATTAACGCGTGAATATTGAACTGTCCAAGGAACTTCCTCCGAGCCTAGGTCGTGTTACGCGACCTCGATCCTCGATCTGAACTTACTCCGGGACAATTCCTGAGAACACAGAAAGAAGGTTAAGCCAGTCGGGAGATTTCCCGACGAGGGCTCCCCGACGCTCAAGTCAGTATTTTTGCTGGAGAGAGATATATGGAATAAAAGTAGTTCTAGAGTGAATTTAACGTTACCCGGTCAGGAGCTCTCTAAATGATATTTATAGCCCCATCTAATATTAAACTGGTAAGTGCGGATATGTGGTGATTTTGCCCAAGTCATGCAACCCAAATTGTAGCTAATTTGATATCCCATGACTATAGCGTCCATAAATTCCTCCTGGGGAGCAGTTAATGGGATTTTGTCCCCTTTATTGGAGATAATTCCGATTTATATCCGATCATCATTTGTGATGTATCCCCAATTAGGTATAAGGATAATTTACCCTGATCATTAGCCCCCGCAGTTCTGGACGCAATGTCAAATAGCATGCAGAAATCGAATAGTTTTCAGGGCATTAATGACCTCGGTAAGGGTGACCCACGTGTCATAGCGGTAGAGCCTCTTCAGGTACCTGATGCCACACGTCATTCAAAGTGCGGCCAATTTTGAAATTGAAATTCCCTCTTCCCCATATATATCGAGACGTGTTTCAAACGAAGTTTTACCGGCATCTTCTTCTTCAAGTCATCGTCTCTGCCTAACCTCGGTTGTTCAGACATCAATCTTCTGTATTTCCAGGTACAATGTCTTCTTCTAGTTCTGATTCTGGTTCTCATTCTTCTCCCGCTACCATTTCCCATAGGATTGAGCCCTATATACCCGATGAAGGTCCGTCTAGGGCATAAGTCGCATCGCGCCCTTCATGCTGAATCGGGCTCTGATAATGCCCCCATCATCGCTCCTGAGTCTAGACCATGGGAGAACATAGTTAGTACAGTTATGCGGCAGGTTCACCTGATAAGGGAGAAGTACTATATTCCTCCTAGTTTCGAGGTCGTGATCCCCAATTCCGCTGATCGCATGCATCGCCCTCCTCGGGGTTTCTGTTCTTTATCTTTAAACCATTTGATGCGGGTTTGAGGCTGCCCCTTGCCCCCTATGTTTCCCAAATTCTCAGGCGTCTAGAATTATGCCCTATGCAACTTTCGCCAAATTCGATCCGCCACATAATCATTTTTATCATCATAATGAGGGTTCACTGTTATGAGCCTAGTTTTGACAATTTCTAGTCCCTATACTCCTTCACCACATCGGCGAGATCAGCAGATAATGGTTTTTTCTATTTGTCCGCTCGCAAAGAATGTAGGTTTTTTGCCCCCCTTACCTCCAATGTGGGTCCTTGGAAAAAGAGGTATATTTTCGTTCGTCCTCCTCCTGGTCGAGGGTGGCCCTTTTGTTGCGAATGGGTGTTAGAGAAACCCAGACCCGTAGTCGAAGGGGGTAGGTTAGAAGGTGATCAGATTAGAAGCCTCTCCTCCTATCGATACGATCCGAAGAAAATCTTGGTAGAGGAAGTCCTCCGACTCACGCATCTTTCTCCTGCTCCTATTCCGGTTGAGGGCTCCTTAGGTGAAAGATTTCTCTTTTGCTTCATCATTTAAAGGTCGAAAGTTTTATTAACCATATGCCTTCTTGAACTGTAGACGACATGGTTGGCCAGGCTCGCCTCACTCAACGAATTTGAGCTGCCCGAGCCCGATCGAATGCAGAGGTAGCTGCACCTGTTGTGCCTTCATCCGCAACCTCTCCTCATCCTGTCGAGGGTTCCATGATTCCGGAGGGTTCGAGACCTAGAAGCCCTCCGATCGAGATAGGAAGTGAGGACACTCGATCGCGCACTCGTCCCCGAGATGTCCAACCGGGATCAGAATCACCCAATCGTTCCCGCACAGATGAATCCAACCCAGGGGGTCTGCTAACTCGTCGCCGGAGAAGGGGCAAGAGCCCCATGGGGCCCAATACAAGAATTCGAACTCAATCGTTAGCCATGGGGCCGTCGGTGTCCGCTGCTCCGGGGGATCGCCGGGGTTTGGAGATGTTAAGTGATATCTCGGAATGCTGGCGTAAGGCTCGCGAGGACCTTAGAGCTCCTAATCATCTCGCGGCCGCGCAGGTTGGAGAGAAGTTTGTCCCAGATTGGAATGTGTCCCCTAATAGTTCGGTGTTGGGGTCCCAGTCTGGCCAGGAATCATGGGAATTATACAATGCGACCTGCCTACCTTACGATCAAGCAGCCCTAATCCAGAGCCCCTTCACTCGTTTGGAGGAGCATGCTGCTCATTCACTCATACAGGTATTGTTTTGTGTTGCATATCTTTCTATTCATCTCTTTCTGACCTGTATTTATTATTTTTTCAGGCTGCCAATTTTGTCCGTAGCCTCTCTTTGAAGTGTGCTGGGTTTCGGAGAAACCAGCTCACCTCTGAACGCATAAATAACGATATGCGGATCAAAATCGAGGAGGTTACAGCTCGAGCGGAGAGTTTGGAGACTCAGCGTGCGTTTCTGGAGACTCGAGTTAAGGAGCTGGAGGAGAAGATGGCCTCTGAAGTTTCGAAGGCCACTGAGTTGGGCAGGGAGGCCGGTTTCACAGCTGGTCGTTCGGCGGGGAAAGTAGAGGGTCGCGAGGAGTTCTTAAGCTCGAACGATTTTACGAATCGCATTCGCGAAGCTCGCATTCAAGGCGCTTGTGATTTCCTTAAAACCCCTGCCTTCGATACTGCTTTGGAGATCAGAGCTGCAGATTATCTGGTACAAGGTTTTGAGCGGTGCAAGGCTCAAGTATCTACTCTGCAAGGATATGCTCCTGATTTTGATTTGTCCAAGCTCGACCCGGGTGTAGATGGTAATATGCAACCATTTCCTGAAGAAGATAGTCCTCCCGAGGGGGAGGACGAATTCGCTATTCTATTAGATGAAATCGAGAACATGTAATATTTTGCATTTATACTTTCATTTTGAATACTCGAGCCTTTTTTTGAAATGATGGAACTCATGGCCTTTTTCAGGTCTTGCATTTGTATTCTCTCTTGGGTATTGCGAGCCTTTTTCAGGCTTATTGCTTAGATATCTGACTTATTTTGCAAATAGGCAATCGTTTATGTAAACATGATCGTTTGTCTACGATCGGCGATTTTATTTAACCTTTTTCAGGTAGCTGATACGATCGTCCTATCCGATTACATTATTTAGCCTTTTTCAGGCATTCATAATTTATTCTGTCGCATCCTTGCTTGGCCTTTTTCAAGCTTCTGTGACTCGGCCTTTTTCAGGCGTAAAATTTCCTCAAGTTTCGAATATTCCAAGGTCGTGGGAGATTTCGACCTTTGGTGTCTTGTAATATATATGACCCCTTTCTTCAGATTTCGACCACCTTGAAAGGGCCTTCCCATTCGGGATCCAGTTTCCTACATGTTTTGAGACTTCGACTTTTTTAAGGACCAAATCGCCTACTTGGAGTTCTCTCGGTCGCAATCTTTTGTTGTACTGTCTCATCATCAAGGTCTTATGGTGGAGTATCTTGGCGTATGCAACATCTCTCTTTTCTTCTATTATGGTCAGGTCGAAAGCCCTCGCCTAGTCGTTCTCCTCCGGGTCATATTGTGCGATCCTTTGAGTTTCCTCACCGATTTCTGCAGGAATAATAGCTTCAGAACCGTAAACCAAACAAAAGGGACTCTCACCTGTGGACGACCTCGAGGTCGTTCTATATGCCCACAAGACACTTGGAAGTTCGTCGTCCCATGATCCCTTTGACTTGATCCTGGTTTTTAAATACTGCATGACAGTTCTGTTGGTCACCTCCGTTTGCCCATTCGATTGGGGATGACCGACCGATGTGAAGTTCTGCCGAATCTTTAATTCTTTTTACCAACTCGTGATCTCCTTACCCTGAAACTGCGTGCCGTTATCCGAAATCAGTACCCTGGGAATCCCAAACCGACAGATAATATTTTTCCAAATGAAGTTAATCATCTCTTTCTCTGATATCCTAGCCACTGCTTCGGCTTCGACCCATTTGGAGAAATACTCGACTGCAAGTATGATGAATTTTTTCTGGGCCTTGGCGGGAGGTAGGGGTCCTAATATATCGATCCCCCATTGATCGAATGGACATGTGATCTGCACTGGTTCTAAAGGCGTAGCGGGAACATGTATACGAGAAGAAAACTTTTGGCAACTCTCACATCTCTGCACCAGTGTCTTTGCATCCTTCATCAAGGTAGGCCAGAAGTACACTTGCCTAGCGACCTTCTGTGCCAGCGACCTCGCCCCTGAATGATTCCCGCAACTACCTTCGTGAATTTCCTTCAAGACGTACTCTGCCTGCTCATGGTTTAAACATTTGAGAAGAGGTCCCTCGGGTGTTCTCTTGGACAATTCCGACTCGATCATAGTGAACCTTGTTGCTTTCAGCTTTATATTTCTCGCATGCGCGGGATCCTCCGGCAAGATTCCTTTGCTGAGAAAGAGTATTAATTCATCCTTCCACGTACAGGGTTGTTCTACGGCTTTTATCTCTACCGTCTCGATGATCGCTGGTTGCTCCTTTACCATTACTGTGATACTGCGACTTTTTACACCGGATAATAATGCTCCAAATTTGGATAAGGAGTCCGCTCTGTCATTTCTTCTCTTGGTATCTGCTGGATAGTGCATTTGTCGAATCGGTCCATCCACGATTTCACTTTCTTGAGGTACAAGGACATGGCTCGTTCTTTTGCCTCATAACGCCCTTCGATCTGCATCGCCACCAGCTGAGAATCCGTATGTACTTCTAAGGCTCTCGCTCCTGCCTCATGGGCTAGTTCTAATCCTAGGATCAACGTTTCGTACTCCGCCTCATTATTAGTTGCTTGGAACGACAATCTTGCTGCTACCTCTATCTCTACCCCTTTGGGCCCTTGTATTAGAATTTCGGCACCACCATTACTAGCATTTGACGATCCATCCACGTGCAGCATCCATAATCCGTTCTCTGGGGTATTCTCGTTTGATAGTTCCATCATGAAATCTGCCAGGATTTGGCCTTTCTCAGAAGTCCTAGCCTGGTACTCAATGTCGTGTTCCCCCAACTCTATTGCCCATTTCACCAATCTACCCGAAATCTCGGGGCGAGATAGAATGTTCTTGAGTGGTTGGTTCGTCAGTACTGTAATTTTGTGCGATTGAAAATATGGTCGCAATCTTCGTGGTGTAACTACCAAAGCGAGGACCAATTTCTCGATCATACTGTATCTTAACTCAGCCCCTTGCAGCATTTTGCTGATGTAGTAAACTGGATTCTGGATCCTGTTCTCCTCCCTTACCAGAGCCGAACTTACCGCGTGTTCGGATACAGCCAGATATAAGAACAAAGTATCCTTAGGTCGAGGATTTACCAACAATGGTGATCTTCTCAAGTAATCCTTGAGTTGGTTGAACGCTTGTTCACATTCGTCAGTCCATTCAAAGTTTTTCGGTTTTCTTAATACTTTAAAGAAAGGTAAATTCCTATCCGCATATTTAGAAATAAATCTACTGAGGGATGCGATCTTACCAGTTAACTTTTAGACGTCCTTTATCGAGCTTGGCGACTTCAACTCGAGGATTGCTGCGATCTTTTCAGGATTTGCTTCAATTCCTCGACTACTCACCATGTAGCCTAAGAACTTCCCTTCTCCGACTCCGAAGGTGCATTTCATCGGGTTGAGCTTCATTCCATACGCCCTCATTATAGCAAAGGTAGCTTCGAGGTCGCGCAGGTGCTTCTCGGATCGCTGGCTTTTGACCAGCATGTCGTCGACGTAGACCTCCATTGTAGACCCTATTTGTTTTTCGAACATCCTATTCACGAGCTTCTGGTACGTAGCACCTGCATTCTTTAGACCAAACGGCATCACGTTATAACAAAATATACCTTGCTCAGTCACGAAAGATGTTTTGATACGATCCTCTTTTGCCATATAGATTTGGTGGTAGCCCTGATACGCGTCCATCATCGAAAACAATTCAAATCCTGCTGTTGCATCAACCAATTGGTCTATCCTTGGTAACGGGTACGGATCTTTCGGGCACGCTTTGTTCAAGTCCGTGAAGTCGGTGCACATCCTCCATTTCCCAGACGCTTTCGGCACTACTACTACGTTCGACAACCATTCCATATAATGAACTTCAGATATGTATCCAACCTTCAGTAGTTTACCTACCTCTTCTTGGATGATACGGTTCTTTTCGATCCCAAATGCTCTCTTCTTCTGTTGAACCGATCGAGCACTTGGGTCTACGTTTAACCGATGTACGATGATCTCCGGATTGATTCCCTTAAAATCCGAGGGGCTCCATGCGAACATGTCAAGGTTGCGGCGCAGAAAGGTGATCATCATTGTTTCGAGTCCTTTATCCAGTCTTGAACCTATTTTTGTTGTCTTCGACGTGTCCCCTGGAACTAACTCTATCTCTTTGTGCTCATCAATAGGCGCTATCCTTTCTTCGTTCTTGTTCACTAAAGATTCCCCAAACTTCTTTTTCCTATCCACCGTCTCTTTCTTCACAGAGAGATTGTAGCATCGTCTGGCTTCTATCTGGTCGCAGGCGACCTCTCCTATCCCAGCAGGGGTGGGAAACTTCATCCTCAGGTGATAGGTAGATACGATGGCCCTGAAACTGTTTAACCCAGGTCTACCCAAAATAACATTATAAGCGAAAGGAGTTTCAACCACGAGAAATTTTACCATTAGTGTTTTCCTTCTAGGCTCGTCACCAATGGAAACGGGTAGCTCGATTGTACCCAACGAATCCACCTCGCTTCCTCCAAAGCCGACCAGCGGCGACCTCACAGGGCCTAGCCTGGTGTCGCCTAGGCCTATTTTGATCAACACTTCTCGAAGGATAATATCCATCGAGCTCCCATTGTCCACCAGGACTTTATAGACCGTGAAGTTGGCTATGTCCATTTTGATTACCATTGGGTCATTGTCATCCCCAATCTTCTCTTTCAAGTACTGGGCCCCGAAGGTGATATCGAGTTCTGGTGATATGTTCATGATTTGTCTATTGGCTATTGTACCCATTCTCCGTTCGATCTTTTTCCTAGCTCTCCTTGAGTACCCTTCATCGGGTCCTCCAGCTATTGTGTGTATAACACCCTTTACAGGAGCGTTTTCGCGAACATCATGCCCTGCAGTTATACCATTTTCTGCTTGTCTTCCTTGACTCCGCGATCTACTTTTACGACCTTCATTCTGATAATTTCTTGCTATTAGATCTTTGAAGTACCCCTGGCGAATGAGACATTCGATCTCGTCTTTAAGTTGGTAGCACTCTTCAGTATCATGGCCTCGTTCTCGATGGAATCTGCAATACTTGCTTGAATATTTTTTGGCTGGGGTTACCCTTGTGGGTTTTGGCCATCTGAGTATGTCTTTTCTCTCGACCATGAGCAACGCCTTCGCTCTCGTTGTGTTGAGGGGTGTGTATTTGTGATATTTGCGCTGGTACTGTTCTCTATTCCGTTCATGCATTGGTCGTCGCTCTTCCTTCTCATAATGCCCTCGATCTCTTCCTACATCGATTCTCCACTCGCCATCTTTCAAGGCGTTCATTTCCTCCTCATCTATGTACTTCTGCGCCATGCTCATGAGCTGCTCGACATTCGACGGGGGGTCGCGTGCTAATGCAGATGCAAATGCTCCCTTCTTTAATCCATGGATCAGGATGCTCACTATCATGTCGATTCTTAGATCCGGCACTTCCAGCGTCTCATTGTTGAAACGCCCCATGAAACTTTTTAGTGCTTCATTGTCTTGTTGTCTTATAGTGAATAGGTGGGTCGCAGACCTTTTCTGTTTTCGTTTGCTGGCGAAATGGAATGAAAATTTTTGCGTGAGTTGCTCGTGTGACTCGATGCTTCCAGGTGGTAGAGTGATGAACCATTCTTGGGCTTTACCTGTTAGAGTGGTAACAAACAATTTAGCATTAATTGGGCCCGATTGTCCGTAAAGGTTCATTACCATATCAAATGCCGCTAGATGTTCCAATGGATCTTTTGTCCCATCATATTTAGGGAGATCGGGCATCCTAAAGTTCGGGGGTACGATCTCCGTTAAAATCTGGTTGCAGAATGGCGAGTTTCTGTGTTGTGACACGATCTCCCCCCTCTTCTTTAATTCGTCAATTTGCTTTCCCAACTTGACGATCTACCTCGATACGCTATCGACCTCGGCACGCGAGATCGCAGGCCCCCTAGTCTGGCTCTTGTCTCGACTGCTCGAACCCACCTCCGAGGGTAGGCGTTTGTTCTGGTCCTTTCCACCTGTTCCCGATGTTTTTTCTGGCTCTCTTTCTTCGAATAGCTTCCTCCGGGGACCTCTTTCGATGGGCGTGGTTGTTCTACGTTCGTATGCCACGATAGCTTTTCGTCCCGCTTCTTCCATCAGTTGTTGTAGCTCCAGTTTCGTCAATTGAATGATGGGTTCCGTAGTCCCCATCGCTGTGTCCAATCCTAGAATATTTCTGCCTGATTCACCTTCCATGTTCTTAAAAACTTTTCCCACAGACGGCGCCAAATGAACTGTCCAAGGAACTTCCTCCGAGCCTAGGTCGTGTTACGCGACCTCGATCCTCGATCTGAACTTACTCCGGGACAATTCCTGAGAACACAGAAAGAAGGTTAAGCCAGTCGGGAGATTTCCCGACGAGGGCTCTCCGACACTCAAGTCAGTATTTTTGCTGGAGAGAGATATATGGAATAAAAGTAGTTCTAGAGTGAATTTAACGTTACCCGGTCAGGAGCTCTCTAAATGATATTTATAGCCCCATCTAATATTAAACTGGTAAGTGCGGATATGTGGTGATTTTGCCCAAGTCATGCAACCCAAATTGTAGCTAATGTGATATCCCATGACTATAGCGTCCATAAATTCCTCCTGGGGAGCAGTTAATGGGATTTTGGCCCCTTTATTGGAGATAATTCCGATTTATATCCGATCATCATTTGTGATGTATCCCCAATTAGGTATAAGGATAATTTACCCTGATCAAATATGTATGAGGGTAATTTAATTATAAAAAAATTATTTGACCTGCTATAAATCATTAATAAGTCAATTGGGTAAGTATAGATTTTTTTTTCAATTTTTTTATTAATATCAACAAATTCGATGAATTTTGACTGACATATGAACTTATTTATTAGGCGAAAATAAATTTTAGGGGCGCTAAATGCAATTTTTCAAACCACATGAGATTGACGTGCAGTTACACAAAAACCTTAAGAGAAGAAAGTGCAATTATTCTTATTTTCAATGAGAATACATATAAATAAATATGTTTTTCGCTTTTATCACTGCTTCAAAAATTAAAAAAAATAAAATAAAATCAAATAAGGCATAATTTATCACTGATTAGTTAATGTGACATGTAATATTTGCGCATACATAATTTAATAAATACGACACAAATTTTAAAAATAAAATTAATATACAATTAAAGAAATAAACATAAATAAAAGTAAAGATAAAATTAATAATATAATGACAATTAAAAGATAATGTGAATGATTCAAAAGAAATACAAAATATTATATTAGTACAAATATATAATTAATATTTTAATAAATTATCTATTGTGAATAAAAAATAATTTTGTTTTAATATAAATATAAATATAGAAGGTGTGGCAACAAGAACAACAAATTAGTCCTAACCTAGACAATATTTGACGAATGAGAAGAAGAAAACTTGGTGCGGTGCTGCCCACAGTACAAAAAAGTAAAATGCGGCAGTGCCGCTGCCAACTTCAAAAGGAAATAAGCTGTGCTTCAATTGACAATAATACCCCCCACTCACCTCCCACGCAACACTTTACACACGCGGAAATTGCCCAAGTGGGCAGTAGACTTCCGTCTTTTCCATCCTTCCGTTTCAACTTTCAACTTCTTCGTCCTCCGTTCCATTCAATTGCATGCACAAATTCACCGACCTCAAGCTTCAGTCCAGCAGTCCAATTCTGAAAGATTTACGAGTTTCCTCTAAAATCTCTAATACTTCTCTATTCTATTTCCCTAGGGTTTTTAGATTTTGGTTTTTTCGGTTTGTTTGTTTTGCTTGGTAATGGCGAAGTGGAGGGGCAATCGGCATCAAGGGAAGAGATCCTCTTCCGTAGTTTTGGTGCTGTCAATGCTGTTAATGCTGACGATAGTGCTGTTGATGCTTCTCGGGCTCGGCATCCTCTCTCTCCCCATTGGCTCCGATGAGGATTACTCGCCGATCGCCAGTCGCATCAAATTGAAGCGCATGAGATTAGACGTGTAAGTTTGTCCTTTTGATGTTTTTTTTTTTTTTTTTTAATGTTTTATGGTGTTAGTATGTTAGTTGTGATGGTTCTTTTTCCCCCTGTTTTGGTGATGGCAGTAAAAGTGAAGGAGAAGGATTGGGGAAGAGAGGCGATCAATGGACAGAGATTCTTTCTTGGGAGCCTAGAGCTTTCCTCTATCATAATTTTTTGGTGCGTTTCTATTTTTGTTTCAGTTGTTTTATCTGGTGCTTTTTTTGCCCCCTAATTTTCCGCCTGATAATTTGAGTGCCTCTGTTTCTTTTTGGACATTTACCTTATGTTTTATTTATTTATGATGAATTTATTGCTTTTATTGAATACCATGATGATTTTTGCTATGATGCAAAATGCTGACAAGAGCTGAAACTGAAAGAGTTCTTTTGTGAAACGATGCATATAAAATTATAAGATATAACTAGATTAATTTAGATTTTCTTTTGTGAAATAAATTATTATTTTCAATTTGAAGTGGAAAACTCTAAACTAGAAGTCTTCATCTATGATCTTCTTCTTTGTTAAGCGCAATTGATACTTCTCATTGAAAGAAGAATGAAAGAGGGGTTTGCTCCTGCTGTCCCGCAGGAATACTTAAAAAATTATCTTACACCACAGCTGCAATTATATGCTGTCTTATGCTTGTATTATACAGATTTAGCCCCCCGGCAATAACTTTACTTTCTTGTTTGAACTGAATTGAGCTCACATATTAAAATTTAATCATGATTAGATTGAACATACTAAATTTTGTTCAATTTGACTTAGACTTGTTCATATGAAATAAATTCAAGACCCCATTCTGATTTTATTTGCAAATTTAAACAGGGCTTCTTTGACATAAATCTTTAACTGACTACATATTGTTGCTGACAGTCTAAGGAAGAATGTGAGTATATGATAAATCTCGCCAAACCTCACATGACAAAGTCGACTGTTGTTGATAGCAAAACTGGCAAGAGCAAAGATAGCAGGTGTGTTTCCTTTGAGCTACCCCCATTACTTGTTCCATAGTGTATTTGAATAGACAAGGTTATAGTATTGAACTTTTGTTCTCCTGCTCATCTTATACTTATTTTGGCATATAAAGAAGCAACCATATCATCTTCCAGGGTGCGGACAAGTTCTGGAATGTTCTTGAGGAGAGGACGAGATAAAGTCATCAGAGATATCGAAAAAAGAATAGCTGATTTCACATTTATACCTGTAGGTATGCAAGTTGAAGCACATGAATACAAATCTATATTCCATGTTCTATATCTGTTATTTTTTAACTGTTCCTGGTATAACTGTATGAATATCGATCCCAAATTTCATGAAATTTAAACCTCAGAGCAGCATTTTGGTTATATTCTAATATCATTTTCATACAATGTCTAAGGGAATATTGGAAATGACATTCAAATCGGAAGAACCTTAAACTGTATGTTATAAGATACAACACTTTAGTATGCTTGATGTCCTGTCGACAAAATCTTTGACCTGTTTCTAACAATGCTGAATATTACCTGGCTCTTAATAATGTGATGCCATTGAATGTAAAAGTAGATAAAGGATAATATTTAAAACAGTGTTTAACAATATATTAAATTGATGATACAAACTTAATAATTTTGACAGCCAGTTTGTGAGACATGCGTCTTCGTGTATGGAGAAGAAAATCTACTCAATTTTCACCCAAGAAAAAAAGAAAATCTACTCAATTGAGTTGATTTTATTTGGCGGTAGGTTGATTCATAGTTGATTCTGGATAAATTATATCAAGGTACTTGACGATTGGGAAAAGTTGCTGCCTCTTTTTCTTTTTTACAAGATTTTCAGCATTTTTTGCTCTTCAGTTGTCTCTTCTCTTGCTATATCTACGAAAGCATGTTAAGGAATGTTTCATGTCTCACGATAAAATAGTTGCGGCACTCTGCTTGCTAATCTTAATCCAATTGAAATAGCTGTCTGATTATGGTTAGAGTTTATTTACAGAGCATGGAGAGGGTCTGCAAGTTCTTCACTATGAAGTGGGGCAGAAATATGAGCCTCATTTTGACTATTTTCTTGATGAATTCAACACTAGAAATGGGGGGCAACGCGTAGCTACTGTTCTTATGTATTTGTAAGTCCTTTCCCGTTTGTCATGCTTCCAGGCCTCACGATTGTTATCTTTAAACAAAACTAGTTAGAGGGACTTTCTTTGTAATTTCTTTGGATCCTCTGCCGCTGATGCAGGTCAGATGTTGAAGAGGGTGGTGAGACGGTTTTTCCAGCTGCCAGGGGAAATTATAGCTCTCTGCCTGGGTGGAATGAGAGGTCAGAATGTGCTAAAAGAGGCCTTTCCTTAAAACCAAAAATGGGTGATGCACTGCTTTTCTGGAGCATGCACCCTGATGCGACTCTAGACCCATCAAGCTTGCACGGTGAGTTTCATTTGTTTTACCCTGTAACCTAGTAACCTTGATCAAAGTATCTACATTCATCCCATTCCTCATTTAACAAAGAGAAAGGACTAGTTTTATGAGTATTTGCTTTTTAGTTGATGTTGTGTAAAATTTTAAAAAATATTGTCTTCTTATGCTGAATCATCTTGGACGAGGTATGTAATAAGTGTTATTTTATTTTTTTTTACATGTTTGGCCCCATTCCTTTTCAGTCATTCGACTTTGTTCGACACTAATTGTTATGTTGCACAATTTGTTTCCAGGAAGTTGCCCTGTTATCAGAGGGAATAAGTGGTCCTCTACCAAATGGATGCATGTTGGTGAATACAACGTATAGGCTCTAAGGTAGAATCATGAGCTGTCAAGCAGTCTTAATTTTTGTGCTTTTCTTTGTGTGGCAATTATTTTCATCCATTTCCAAATGGCTTTCCGGCAACTTGAAGTCACACCTATTCTTCAACCTCTCTGCTTTCCCTTTCATACCTGAAATTAACTGCAATTGAGCTTAATCCTGTATGCAAGCAACGCCAGTGCAACTGATTGTTGGAAAAAAAGTATGAAACTCTTGCAGGATATGAAAGATAAGGAGGGATGCTTCCTCAAACAATCATGCAACTTCCTCTACACCCGTTCTGTTGCTTTAAATTTGAGATTGAAACTTACATGTTTCTAACTAGAACTGGGTGTTTCACTTGTAAACATAAAAGTTTAACATAGCTCCCATACCCAGCTTCATCACATTTTATCTTACTTTCAGCCTAGGTAGAGCACAGAGGAGAGATGAGCTTGCGACTCTAGCATACATTATCAGCTAGAAACTTTGTACATTCTTTTGTAGATCATTAAGGTCTCTTGAGATGTGTTACTATTGTATTATATTCCATCATTCTTCTCAATCAAAATCACTTTATGGCCTGATTTAAGTTGTCTAGTACAAAGAATATCTGCAACCATTCACATAATCTTAGTCTCAGAATTAGGACCACAGGGTGGCTGAGACTAAATACATGATAGATATTTCCCTATTTACATAGTCATTGTTCGACAAGATTCGTAGATTGCAAAGAGGCTTGAGCCTCCGAGTCTGAAAAGAATGCTCATTTTTCTTCACGACCCACCAAGAGCTTGGCCCATAATTCTGAATGGCCAGCTATTTTACCTGGAAATTCATGGATAAAAAGGTCATGTTGATGAAAACATATATATACAGAGTCACATGAATGCTACAGGATGAAGAATCATAATGAAGCAAATATTTGCTATAAGAATGAAATCAATCTTGCTAGCATATCGGATCAAATTGGATGGAAACTTTATCCTCTCGTGGAGTTTCAGTTCAAGTTCATCACATGCTCCGTATTGTTAAAATTGAAACTGAATTGAAGACTTACCTTTTTGTACTGAATTGAAGACGTTCCCTTTTTGGCGCCAATGTCGCGGAGCCGGTCCAAAATCTCAGCAAAATCAGCAGGTGGTATCTGAGAAAAACGTAGATCTTCGCCAGAGTTTGGGTGCCTAAAACTAAAACCAAAGACAAGACACTCATATCACACTGTAAATATGTTTTCATAACGAACAGAAGATAGCTGACATATCAATCTTACCCAAGACTAAAAGCATGAAGACAAGGTCTGTCTAATCTCTCAACCAGTTGCAGAAGTTGCCTGTGAGTGGTAGGTGGGTTCTTTGACTGAAGCAGCGACATGGCCATGCTCTTAGTTCCTCCATACACATCATCTCCCAGGAGTGGAACACCAATATATTTTGCATGGGCTCGGATCTGATTCAGAAAACAGTCAGCTCATAATACTTATTGCAGAAACCATACTAACAATGCAACTTTTTATAGGTTAAATCCAAGTGGAATTGTTGCTGATAATCAGGCAATAAAGAACAAGACTTCCCCTATCATATATCCCGCTGCAGCTTGCAATTTCCATCTAGACCTAAACCCTGTTGAACAAGTATTCACATGCAGCCACAACTTCTCAAAAGGAAATAATCGAAAAGGGAAAAAGAAATAAAATTCTTATATGTTGAGATGTACCAGAACATTGACATCGAGAAGCAAAAACACCTTTTTCCCCTCTTCAATCAAAACAAGATGCCCAACAGACATAAGTGGCCTATGGCCAACATGTTAACTCCAGGCTTTAATGCTTATATAGTTTAAGAAGTTCTTGATATAATGCACAGATGTCAGCCAACTTAAGTCCTAAGATAGACATCTATACCCATGTTGAACAAATAAGGTGCTACAAACGAACAGAAAAAATGAGACCTGATGAGTACGCCCAGTTTCTAACCTCCATTCCACCAATGCACAACCACCACCAGCAAGTATCTCAATTACTTTGTACCTGAACAAAGTAAAATAGATGTTTAAATGTAGTCTGTGCATTTTCGTATGCACATTTCTGTGCAGTAAAAAGTCTCTACATGCAAGCAACTAGATAGTAATCACAATTTCAATAGGTTAAGCAAGATTCAGTAGGCATCCACAATAATATGTCGAAAAAGACAATAAACCAAAATAATGGTTTCTATAGAAACCTAGCAGAATCAGCATAAAGCAAATCCAAAGAAAAGTGCAACACGCTGCAATAGATTTTAGAAAGTTTCACATGAAACAGTTGCAGGAAACTTGCACTGCTAGTTTCTGGAACCTAGTCAGGATTGACATGCTTGAGGCTTGACAAATCTGCAACCAAAATATTCATATTCGGTGGGAGGAAAGGAGATATTGGAAGGGATTCTAGAATCAAGTAAATTCCTTTACATAAAAGATTTTTTTTTTCGGAGCTCATAACCTCGAGATATACGCTTCCTATTCCATAGTTTTCATCAATTCCATTCTGCTGAAAAGAACTCAACCCCAGCGCATTGATACCCATTCTGGTAGGTATTAGTGGAAATATTTGGCAGACAGGCAAAGAGTTCTTTGTCAACTTCAGTGCATGATGTCATGTGAGTCTACCTATCTTTAACCATCTGAGAGAGGGTGCATTGGCTCCACCAAAATTTGAAAGTAAAATCCCATCTCTATTTTCCATGTAGGGTCTGTTACACGAATTCAAGGGCAAAGACATCATAAATAATGCCCTCAAGTCTTCGAACATTAAGTTTCACAACAAATTCCTTATCCAAATGCAATCCCGTCGCTGGTACATGCAAATAGAAGATTTAAGAATATTCTAATTGCCATGCCAAAACAAGTTGAAAATCCATCCCATCAACCCCAGCAGTTGAGCATTAGTAACTTCCTTGAGTGGGGGACCCAAGAAATACTACCCTTTTGGCCTTTCGGAGTGACCATCTGCACCCACTTAATCCAAGAGACGTCTCTTTTCTTACAAATGTACTGCATGCATCTTGCTCTAGAAAGTAAGTTTAAGAAGTACAGAACAGTCTCTACATATAGCATGAAGTTTGCAATTTTACCACTGCGCCTTAAAAATTCATTGTCCAGTGCATTCCAAAGAAAGGTCTTGTAAACCTTTGAACTTCCTTGGAAGTATATGTATGGAAGTATATGTAATCAATATGAATAGATTTCACTGGTACATGTGATTAACTGCACCCTTCCTGTGCTTAAAGCTCTCTGCTCTGCTCTGTCTTTTCTCCCTACAACATTCTATCAACGATGCATTTCCAAGCTTCAAAACTACCCATAGATCTGTCACAGGACTTAATCTGAGGCCAATACCACCAAAGTGCCTGTTTTGACTCCTACCCTTGAAAGTACAGCTTTTCAGCATCTTTGAGTGTGGATCAGACCACGGAGGTTACAGTGTTGTAGATTGTCGGAATCGGAAACTCGGCATCCTGAATTCATCCAGACACTACGGAAGGATCATGCAGCAGTCAAAAGTCTGCATTCCAACTTCAGAGTTCAGACAGTACTTAAGGCCAAGCACCTCTATTTTGTTAACTACCACAGAAAGCTTTCAATATCGAACATACAAAATTAAGAAGTAGCCAACAAAAGAGTCTCGATACATAGAGATGGTAAAAATATTTGGGTCATTGAGACCACAATCTTACATGCCATTGTCTGCTTGAGATACTTTGCTCTTTGCACAACTGTTTTAACGGCAGATAACAGGTATGGATTGAGAATGGCACCTTTGGACACCACACCTATCATTCTCATGGCTTAATTTTTTTCACAATACCTTTTATGTAAAGACATGCATCAAACTGAATACACCGAGACAAAAGTTCCAACCAAAAGCCTAAGAAGGAAATAGCATAAATGCAAAAGTGAATTGCAACAATTGAATAACAAACTCAGGAAGGCTCAAAGACAAGGTGAATAGGACTCACCAGCTGACACCCCAAGGGTTCTCAGATTATATTCTTGCAAATCCAAGGCCAAAAGTTCCAGGAAAATTAAACTTCCTTGATGCCTCTGTTTCAACTAAATTCAACTGAAAATCCAAAGTGCAGTGCTGGAGATTCCTCTACCTAGAACTCAATCACCAATAATCCCCACATGAGCATTCACCATCTTTAAAGTGGTGATAACGATTTGTGTCTCTGACAAAAATTTCTCTGCCCTCAAATCCAGATATAAATTTTATAAAAACATGGCAATCTCCACAAATTCTTAGGTTCTTCGTGACTCTCAGCGGAGATCCTTGACTAGTATTCAGAATACCAAAAACTACAGCCAACTTCTCACTGTGCCCACACAATATGTGCTCCTTCTCTTGTTCCTCCACATCTTGTAACACATTATCAATATTTGGCAAGTAACCTGCTTTCTTCATTTCCATGCTCAATCTGTTTAACTTGTCCAGAATTTTATCCATTTGAGGAAGTGATTTATCACCAGCTAAAAGCATGTGAACTCTGTTTTTGACCTCAATCCAACTGCAGCCAGGATTCTTTCTCAGTCCTTTGTCTCTCATTGTATCTCTAACTTTATCCACTTCTTTCCATTTTCCTTTGGAAGCATAAATATTAGACAGCAGAATGTAGTTTCCAGGATTCATTGGTTCTAGTTCAAACAATTTACCAGCAGCAACTTCACCCAAGCTCATATTATGGTGAAGTCTACAAGAACTTAATAATGCACCCCAGACACAAGCATCAGGTACAAATGGCATTTTCTTGATCATGGAATAAGCTTGTTCGAGCTTCCCCGCACGACCAAGCAAGCTGACAATACAAGCATAATGCTCTATTCTAGCTTCAATACCGTGATCCCTGGACATGCTTTCAAAGTAATGTTGCCCTTCTTCTGTAAGGCCACTTTGGCTACATGAAGATAAGAGGCTGGTGAAACTAACAGAGTCAGGTTTCTCCCCACTCCTCTGCATCAAGTGAAAAATTTCAATAGCATCATTTGCCTTTCCATGCATTGCATATGCCCCCAACATTGCGTTCCAGCAAACCAAATTACGGGCGGGCATCCTGTCAAAACAGCATCGAGCTACTTGAATCTTTCCACAATTGGCATACATATCTATCAGTGCGCTGCCTATATAAACATCATCTGAAATGCCACTTTTGAGAGAGAAGCAGTGTGCAGCCTTTCCATGTGTAAGTGCTGCAATATTGCCACAAGCTGGAAGCAAGCAAGGGATGGTCACAGCATTTGGTTTAACACCAGCCGCCTGCATTCCTCTGAAAAGCTCCAAGGCCTCGATATCCTTGCCATGCTGTGAGCAACAAGCTATGACTGAAGTCCATGAAACAACATTCAATTCCATCCCTTGGTCCTGGAGTTCTTTAAACACCCTCAGCGCCTTATCAACAAGACCATGTCGAGCCAGCCCTGCTATCAAGGCATTGCAAGCCCCAACATCCACTAGACCTGTATCTTCAAACACTTTTGACATTTCTAAGGCACAACCACACTTGCCATACATATCAATCAGAGCACTTACAATACACTTATCAATAAGAAAACCGGTCTTGATGACATATCCATGTACTTGGGTGCCTGAATTTAAATACCCCAAGTCACCTATTGCCGGAAGGACGCTAGAGATGCTAGTTCCATCAGATGTAAAACCACGTGCATGCATCTGCTGAAACATGAAAACTGCGTCCAGAAAGCACCCACTTTGATTGAACCCTGCAATCATACCATTCCATGACACAGTATTTGGTTTCAACCCAAGACCTTTAACCTCATTAAAAACCTTTTTTGCATTGAGCACATCCCCTTTCCTTGCATATCCAGCAGCCAATGCACTCCAAGAAACAACATCTTTCTCAACCATGTTTTTAAACAACTTGTGAGCACCATCTAATTCATCACATTTCACATAAAAATGGACCAAAGATGACTCCACAAAAGGATCCAAGGAGAGCCCAGATGCTACAGAAAACCCATGAACCTGCTTTCCAATTTTAACAGCCAATATCCCAGTACAAGCCTTGATTATACTCGGCAAAACATGGGCATCAGGGTAAAGACCATTGGCGAGCAATTCAGAAAATAAATTAAGTGTGTTCTTAAATTCTTTAAATTTGGAGAAAGCATTAATGAGGGTAGTGAAAGATAGGAGGTCGGGTTTCAAGAGGGAGTGGAGAAGACTTTTAGCATCAGAAAAGCGGTGGTGGTTCGCATAGGTTGAGAGGAGCTTGGTTCTATAATGAGGGAGGTCATAAAGACCTGTCCTGAGGAGTTGGGCATGGATCTGCTGTACTTGAGAAAGAGATATTGTGGTAGTTCTGTGTAGTAGATGCAGTGTGTCCCGATAGATGCTGGATTGGGCTCTATCTCCATTAATCCAATTGATGCTAGGAAAAATACAACAATCAAGTCTCAAATTTTTGGCATTCAATTCCACGGTTTCCTCATTTTTCATGCCAGAAAATGGTTTGTAGGAGTCACTGGAATCTGATATTGAAAGAGAGTTACTGTGATAAGAAGCTTTATTATTTACAACAGAAAATATA